>NC_092114.1:16341686-16471686 GCF_045679555.1 Salvelinus alpinus | reverse complement strand
AGAGTGTGCAAAGCTGTCATCAAGGCAAAGGGTGGCTACTTTGAAGAATCTCAAATATAAAATATATTTTGATTTGTTTAACACTTTTTTGGTTACTACATGATTCCATGTGTTATTTCATAGTTTTGACGTCTTCACTGTTATTCTACAATGTAGAAAATAATAAAGAAAAACCCTTGAATGGGTTGTTGTGTCCAAACTTTTGACTGGTACGGTATTTTATGTTACTGTGTGTGTGTGTGTGTGTGTGTGTGTGTGTCTAAGTCTATTGAGCCTGGCCTGAAAACAAGTACTGATGATGGCTCCACCCTACTCTCTACCTCTAGTCTAGCTCCTCCCCCTTGGCTTCACTTACCCAGGTTGTTGTAGTAACATGCTTCCCTTACCCAGGTTGTAGTAGTAACATGCTTCCCTTACCCAGGTTGTAGTAGTAACATGCTTCCCTTACCCATGTTGTAGTAGTAACATGCTTCCCTTACCCATGTTGTAGTAGTAACATGCTTCCCTTACCCAGGTAGTAGTAGTAACATGCTTCCCTTACCCAGGTTGTAGTAGTAACATGCTTCCCTTACCCATGTTGTAGTAGTAACATGCTTCCCTTACCCAGGTTGTAGTAGTAACATGCTTCCCTTACCCAGGTTGTAGTAGTAACATGCTTCCCTTACCCAGGTTGTAGTAGTAACATGCTTCCCTTACCCAGGTTGTAGTAGTAACATGCTTCCCTTACCCAGGTAGTAGTAGTAACATGCTTCCCATACCCAGGTTGTAGTAGTAACATGCTTCCCTTACCCAGGTTGTAGTAGTAACATGCTTCCCTTACCCAGGTTGTAGTAGTAACATATAACAGCCCTGAATAGGTGGAACCAGTCTTTCCCAAACCCCTGCTAAGGGACCACCAGACAGACAGTCCACTTCTTTGTTCCATACCTACACTGACCTGTCACACCTGAGGCAACTAACCAAAGGTTTGGTGTTAAAGTGTTTTGTTGAATCAGGTGTGACAGTGCAGGGCTAGAAACAAAGGGTGGACTGTCTGGTCTGGTGGCCCCCAAGGTCCAGGAAAAACACCGGCATAATGTCTCTTCTCCTATATGCTTAGTGAAGGTATGACATCACCATGTTACCTACTACTAACCAGTTCCTTCAGACCTAATTAATACTGAAATAGAACGGGCTAGGGGGAGGGGATAGAGTGTGAGACTAGAGGAAGGGGATAGGGTGTGAGACTAGGGGGAGGGGATAGAGTGTGAGACTAGGGGGAGGGGATAGAGTGTGAGACTAGGGGGAGGGGATAGAGTGTGAGACTAGGGGAAGGGGATAGGGTGTGAGACTAGGGGGAGGGGATAGAGTGTGAGACTAGGGGGAGGGGATAGAGTGTGAGACTAGGGGAAGGGGGAGGGGATAGAGTGTGAGACTAGGGGGAGGGAATAGAGTGTGAGACTAGGGGGAGGGGATAGAGTGTGAGACTAGGGGAAGGGGATAGGGTGTGAGACTAGGGGGAGGGGATAGAGTGTGAGACTAGGGGGAGGGGATAGAGTGTGAGACTAGGGGAAGTGGATAGGGTGTGAGACTAGGGGGAGGGGATAGAGTGTGAGACTAGGGGGAGGGGATAGAGTGTGAGACTAGGGGGAGGGGATAGAGTGTGAAACTAGGGGAAGGGGATAGGGTGTGAGACTAGGGGGAGGGGATAGAGTGTGAGACTAGGGGGAGGGGATAGAGTGTGAGACTAGGGGGAGGGGATAGAGTGTGAGACTAGGGGAAGGGGATAGGGTGTGAGACTAGGGGGAGGGGATAGAGTGTGAGACTAGGGGGAGGGGATAGAGTGTGAGACTAGGGGAAGGGGGAGGGGATAGAGTGTGAGACTAGGGGGAGGGGATAGAGTGTGAGACTAGGGGGAGGGGATAGAGTGTGAGACTAGGGGGAGGGGATAGAGTGTGAGACTAGGGGAAGGGGATAGGGTGTGAGACTAGGGGGAGGGGATAGAGTGTGAGACTAGGGGGAGGGGATAGAGTGTGAGACTAGGGGAAGGGGGAGGGGATAGAGTGTGAGACTAGGGGGAGGGGATAGAGTGTGAGACTAGGGGAAGGGGATAGGGTGTGAGACTAGGGGAAGGGGGGAGGGGATAGAGTGTGAGACTAGGGGAAGGGGATAGAGTGTGAGACTAGGGGAAGGGGGGAGGGGATAGAGTGTGAGACTAGGGGGAGGGAATAGAGTGTGAGACTAGGGGGAGGGGATAGAGTGTGAGACTAGGGGAAGGGGATAGGGTGTGAGACTAGGGGGAGGGGATAGAGTGTGAGACTAGGGGGAGGGGATAGAGTGTGAGACTAGGGGAAGGGGGGAGGGGATAGAGTGTGAGACTAGGGGGAGGGGATAGAGTGTGAGACTAGGGGAGGGGGAGGGGATAGAGGTGAGTGGAGACTAGGGGGGGGGGAGGGGATAGAGTGTGAGACTAGGGGGAGGGGATAGAGTGTGAGACTAGGGGGAGGGGATAGAGTGTGAGACTAGGGGGAGGGGATAGAGTGTGAGACTAGGGGGAGGGAATAGAGTGTGAGACTAGGGGAAGGGGATAGGGTGTGAGACTAGGGGAGGGGATAGAGTGTGAGACTAGGGGGAGGGGATAGAGTGTGAGACTAGGGGAAGGGGGAGGGGATAGAGTGTGAGACTAGGGGAAGGGGATAGAGTGTGAGACTAGGGGGAGGGGATAGGGTGTGAGACTAGGGGGAGGGGATAGGGTGTGAGACTAGGGGGAGGGGATAGAGTGTGAGACTAGGGGGAGGGGATAGGGTGTGAGACTAGGGGGAGGGGATAGGGTGTGAGACTGAGGGGAGAGGGGATAGAGTGTGAGACTAGGGGGAGGGAATAGAGTGTGAGACTAGGGGGGAGGGGGATAGAGGTGAGGTGAGACTAGGGGGAGGGGATAGAGTGTGAGACTAGGGGGAGGGGATAGAGTGTGAGACTAGGGGAAGGGGGATAGAGTGTGAGACTAGGGGAGAGGGGATAGGAGTGTGAGACTAGGGGGAGGGGATAGAGTGTGAGACTAGGGGGAGGGGATAGGGTGTGAGACTAGGGGGTAAGGGGATAGGGTGTGAGACTAGGGGGAGGGGATAGGGTGTGAGACTAGGGGGAGGGGATAGAGTGTGAGACTAAGGGGAGGGGATAGAGTGTGAGACTAAGGGGAGGGGATAGGGTGTGAGACTAGGGGAAGGGGGGAGGGGATAGGGTGTGAGACTAGGGGGAGGGGATAGGGTGTGAGACTAGGGGGGAGGGGATAGAGTGTGAGACTAGGGGGAGGGGATAGAGTGTGAGACTAGGGGGAGAGGATAGGGTGTGAGACTAGGGGGAGGGGATAGGGTGTGAGACTAGGGGGAGGGAATAGAGTGTGAGACTAGGGGGAGGGAATAGAGTGTGAGACTAGGGGAAGGGGATAGGGTGTGAGACTAGGGGAAGGGGATAGGGTGTGAGACTAGGGGGAGGGAATAGAGTGTGAGACTAGGGGGAGGGAATAGAGTGTGAGACTAGGGGGAGGGGATAGAGTGTGAGACTAGGGGGAGGGGATAGAGTGTGAGACTAGGGGGAAGGGGATAGAGTGTGAGACTAGGGGGAGGGGATAGAGTGTGAGACTAGGGGAAGGGGATAGGGTGTGAAACTAGGGGGAGGGGATAGAGTGTGAAACTAGGGGGAAGGGGATAGAGTGTGAGACTAGGGGGAAGGGGATAGAGTGTGAGACTAGGGGAAGGGGGGAGGGGATAGAGTGTGAGACTAGGGGGAGGGGATAGAGTGTGAGACTAGGGGGAGGGGATAGAGTGTGAGACTAGGGGGAGGGGATAGAGTGTGAGACTAGGGGGAGGGGATAGAGTGTGAGACTAGGGGGAGGGGATAGAGTGTGAAACTAGGGGGAAGGGGATAGAGTGTGAAACTAGGGGGAGGGGATAGAGTGTGAAACTAGGGGGAGGGGATAGAGTGTGAAACTAGGGGGAGGGGATAGAGTGTGAAACTAGGGGGAGGGGATAGAGTGTGAGACTAGGGGAAGGGGATAGAGTGTGAAACTAGGGGGAAGGGGATAGGGTGTGAGACTAGGGGGAGGGGATAGAGTGTGAAACTAGGGGGAGGGGATAGAGTGTGAGACTAGGGGAAGGGGATAGAGTGTGAAACTAGGGGGAGGGGATAGAGTGTGAAACTAGGGGGAGGGGATAGAGTGTGAAACTAGGGGGAGGGGATAGAGTGTGAAACTAGGGGGAGGGGATAGAGTGTGAGACTAGGGGAAGGGGATAGAGTGTGAAACTAGGGGGAAGGGGATAGGGTGTGAGACTAGGGGGAGGGGATAGAGTGTGAAACTAGGGGGAGGGGATAGAGTGTGAAACTAGGGGGAAGGGGATAGAGTGTGAGACTAGGGGAAGGGGATAGAGTGTGAAACTAGGGGGAAGGGGATAGGGTGTGAGACTAGGGGGAGGGGATAGGGTGTGAGACTAGGGGAAGGGGGAGGGGATAGAGTGTGAGACTAGGGGGAGGGGATAGAGTGTGAGACTAGGGGAAGGGGATAGAGTGTGAAACTAGGGGGAAGGGGATAGGGTGTGAGACTAGGGGAAGGGGATAGAGTGTGAGACTAGGGTGAGGGGATAGGGTGTGAGACTAGGGGGAGGGGATAGGGTGTGAGACTAGGGGGAAGGGGATAGAGTGTGAAACTAGGGGGAAGGGGATAGGGGAAGGGGATAGAGTGTGAGACTAGGGGAAGGGGGAAGGGGATAGGGTGTGAGACTAGGGTGAGGGGATAGGGTGTGAGACTAGGGGGAGGGGATAGGGTGTGAGACTAGGGGGAGGGGATAGGGTGTGAGACTAGGGGGAAGGGATAGGGTGTGAGACTAGGGGAAAGGGATAGGGTGTGAGACTACGAAGGGGGTAGGGTGTGAGACTAGGGGGAGGGGATGGGGTGTGAGACTAGGGGATAGGGTGTGAGACTGAGGCTTCTTAGCAAACCATACTAACTTTTGTTTTGGAGGTGTTCAGAACAAGGTTAAGAGCAGAGAAAGCTTGTTGGACACTAAGAGAGCTTTGTTGTAGAGCGTTTAACAAAATCCGGAGAGGGGTCAGCGGATTATGAGACTGTATCATCTGCATTTAAATGGATTAGAGAGCTTCCTACTGCCTGAGCTATATTGTTGATGTAACTTGAGAAGAGCGTGGGGCCTAGGATCGAGCGTTTGGGTACTCCCTTGGTGACAGCCAGTAGCTGAGACAGCAGATGTTCTGATTTTACACACTACACTCTTTGAGAGAGGTAGTTAGCAAACCAGGCCAAAGGCCCCTCAGAGACACCAATACTCCTTAGCCGGCCCAAAATAATGGATTGGATGCGAGACTAGGAGATTTTTATTTTATTGTTTTATTTCACCTTTATTAAACCAGGTAGGCAAGTTCTCATTTACAACTGTGACCTAGCCAAGATAAAGCAAAGCAGTGCGACAAAAAACAACAACACAGAGTTACACGTGGGATAAACAAACGTACAGTTAATAATACAATAGAAAAACGTATATACAGTGTGTGCAAATGGAGTAAGGAGTTAACTTCTCTGGGATAGGTGGGACGGTAGTGTCCCCCTTGACCAAAATCCAGAAAAAATGTAGCGCGCCAAATTCAAATATATTACTATAAAAATCAATCTTTCATGAAATCACACATGAAAGACACCAAATTAAAGCTACACATGTTGTGAATCCAGCCAACATGTCTGATTTCAAAAAGGATTTACGGGGAAAGCACACCAAACAATTATGTTAGCTCAGTACATAGCCACAGAAAAACACAGACATTTTCCCAGCAAAAGATAGTAGATAGTATAAAATTAATCACTAACCTTTGATGATCTTCATCAGATGACACTCATAGGACATCATGTTACACAATACATTTATGTTTTGTTCGATAATGTGCATATTTATATCCACAAATCTCGGTTTACATTGGCGCCATGTTCAGAAATGCCTCCAAAATATCCGGAGTAATTGCAGAGAGCCACGTCAAATAACAGAAATATTCATCATAAACTTTGATGAAAGATACATGTTTTACACAGAATTAAAGATACACTTGTTCTCAATGCAACCGCTGTGTCAGATTTTTAAAAAAACTTTACGTAAAAAGCACACCATGCAATAATCTGAGACGGCGCTCAGATTTAACAACATTTCTCCGCCATGTTGGAGTCAACAGAAATATGAAATTACATCATAAATATTCCCTTACCTTTGATTATGTTCATCAGAATGCACTGCCAGGAATCCTAGTTCCACAATAAATCGTTGTTTTGTTCGATAATGTCCATTACTTATGTCTAATTAGCTACTTTTGCTAGCATGTGTAGTACACGTGTCCAAACGCTCGCGCAGATGCAGGCAAACGTCGGACGAAAACTTCAAAAAGTTATATTACATGTCGAATAAACTGGTCAAACTTAGTAGAGAATCAATCTTCAGGATGTTGTTATCATTTATATCCAATAAGGTTCCAACCGGAGAATTCTTTTCAGTCTCTATAAGTAATGGAACGCATGGCGATATCATGAGGAATGCGCGTGACCAAGAACTGGCAATCTGCCAGACCACTGACTCAAACACCTCCCATCCGGTCTCACATCACAGTATAGGCTTCATTCAGCGTTCTACAGACTGTTGACATCTAGTGGAAGGCGTAGGAAGTGCAAACAGATCCCTATATTACAGGGAATTGAATAGGCGATGAGTTTAACAATGACCAGTCTCAGAATTCTCACTTCCTGTTTGGATTTTTTCTCAGGTTTTTGCCTGCCATATGAGTTCTGTTATACTCACAGACATCATTTAAACAGTTTTAGAAACTTCAGAGTGTTTTATATCCAATAGTAATAATAATATGCATATATTAGTATCTGGGACAGAGTAGGAGGCAGTTCACTATGGGCACGCAATTCATCCAAAAGTGAAAATGCTGCCCCCTATATCAAAGAAGTTAAGGCAATAAATAGGCCATAGTAGCGAAGTAATTACAATTTAGCAAATTAACACTGGAGTGATAGATGTGCAGATGATGATGTGCAAGTAGAAATACTGGTGTGCAAAAGAGCAAATAAAAAGTAAATAAAAACAATATGGGGATGAGGTAGGTAGGTAGTTGGATGGGCTATTTACAGATGGGCTGTGTACAGCTGCAGCGATTGGTAAGCTGCTCAGATAGCTGGTGCTTAAAGTTAGTGAGGGAGATATAAGTCCAATTTCAGCGATTTTTGCAATTCGTTCCAGTCATTGGCAGCAGAGAACTAGAAGGAAAGGCGGCCAAAGGATGTGTTGGTTTTGGGGATGACCAGTGAGATATACCTGCTGGAGCGCGTGCTACGGGTGGGTGTTGTTATGGTGACCAGTGAGCTGAGATAAGGCGGAGCTTTACCTAGCAAAGACTTATAGATGACCTGGAGCCAGTGGTTTTGGCGACAAATATGTAGCGAGGGCCAGCTGACGAGAGCATACAGGTCGCAGTGGTGGGTGGTATATGAGGCTTTGGTGACAAAATGGATGGCACTGTGATAGACTGCATCCAGTTTGCTGAGTAGACTGTTGGAGGCTATTTTGTAAATGACATCGCCGAAGTCAAGGATCGGTAGGATAGTCAGTTTTACTAGGGTATGTTTGGCAGCGTGAGTAAAGGAGGCTTTGTTACGAAATAGGAAACCGATTCTAGATTTAATTTTGGATTGGAGATCCTTAATGTGAGTCTGGAAGGAGAGTTTACAGTCTAACCAGACACCTAGGTATTTGTAGTTGTCCACATATTCTAAGTCAGAACCGTCCAGAGTAGTGATGCTGGACTGGCGGGCAGGTGCGGGCAGCGAACGGTTGAAGAGCATGCATTTAGTTTTACTAGTGTTTATGAGCAGTTGGAGGCCACGGAATGAGAGTTGTATGGCATTGAAGCTCGTTTGGAGGTTTGTTAACACAGTGTCCAAAGAAGGGCCAGAAGTATACAGAATGGTGTCGTCTGCGTAGAGGTGGATCAAGGAATCATTGATATATACAGAGAAAAGAGTACTTTGTTTTGATAGGGTGTGAGACTAGGGGATAGGGTGTGAGCCTAGGGGATGGGGAAAGGAGATAGGGTGTGAGACTAGGGGATAGGGTGTGAGCCTAGGGGATGGGGAAAGGAGATAGGGTGTGAGCCTAGGGGATAGGGTGTGAGCCTAGGGGATGGGGAAAGGAGATAGGGTGTGAGACTAGGGGATAGGGTGTGAGCCTAGGGGATGGGGAAAGGAGATAGGGTGTGAGCCTAGGGGATGGGGAAAGGAGATAGGGTGTGAGACTAGGGGATGGGGAAAGGAGATAGGGTGTGAGACTAGGGGATGGGGAAAGGAGATAGGGTGTGAGCCTAGGGGATGGGGAAAGGAGATAGGGTGTGAGACTAGGGGAAGGGAATAGGGATGAAAATAATAACTAGCACGCAGAAAAGTATAAATAAATTGTAGGATAAATTGTTACGTTTCCCCAAATTTGAAACTCAAAAATGATTCCCTCCGCGTTTCCATGGTCGGGTTTTTCCTATAGGCTACTTTGAAGCAAGGTAATATAAAATAAAACATTCAAGTTTCAAACAATAAAGTATATTAGCCTGATAGCCTGTCTGTCTGTCTCTGTCTGTCTGTCTGTCTGTCTGTCTGTCTGTCTGTCTGTCGTTTCCGTAGCAATCCTGGTGATTAGGTTAACGAGGAGACCGGATGGGCGTGGTCATGCTACCAGAAATCTGAACCGCCCTGTTGGGAATTCTGGAATTCAGCTCCCCAGCAGGGCGGGTCAGAGAGATAACAACAGACTAATGTTTAACAGATAATGGAGTTCAAATGTTTGAAGTGTTTTGGATGTTTTAGTTATTGACTCTTGGGGACAACTAGCAGTCTTCTGACCTCTGTAACCAAATATGGATGGATCCATGTGTGTGTGTGTGTGTGTGTGTGTGTGTGTGTGTGTGTGTGTGTGTGTGTGTGTGTGTGTGTGTGTGTGTGTGTGTGTGTGTGTGTGTGTGTGTGTGTGTGTGTGTGTGTGTGTGTGTGTGTGTGTGTGTGTGTGTGTGTGTGTGTGTTGATATGTCGTGGGGTTATGTGCTGGACACAGGAAGTGTGTATTTATAGATCCGGCCTTGGAGCTTCGTCTGAGGAGGGGGGGACTTCCTGTGCGGAACGCTGTGTGTATGTGTGTGTCAGTATGGACGCGTGTTTTTGAATAATTTAGCCAGTCTACCGACAGAGGAGTGAACGAGGTCAGAAGCACATGCTACAACCGTCTCTTTCCCTCCCTCCCTCCCTCCCTCCCTCCCTCCCTCCCTCCCTCCCTCCCTCCCTCCCTCCCTCCCTCCCTCCCTCCCTCCCTCCCTCCCTCCATATTTACATCTCTCATTCTCAATCTAGCTCTCCCTCAGTACATATCTCTCACCTCTTTTTCCCTCCTTCCTTACTAGAGAAGGATCACGTCTGGACGGTCATATCCAGTCTGAACACAGATGACCGTGTGCTTGTAGATACCACCTACTGTGTTGTCTATGTTACTATATGTCAGGTGTATGTACTGTTATATAGCGTGTTAAATACAGTATGCTGCAGGTCACCAGAACCTTCCACTAAAGAGGTGGAATTAGGTGGAACCACAGTCTCTGTTGTTTTTTTAATTATTTGTATGTTTTAGGGGGTAGATCAGCTTTAATATTGCGGCTAGATTGTAGCTTCCATCCATCAATGTAATTGTCAGCATAATTTCCTATCCCTCTTTTTTTTGGGGGGGGGGTTAAATATATATATATCCGTACATACACATACCCGCCAGAAACAAAGAACTTTCTTCTGAAACTCGTCAGTCTATTCTTGTTCTGAGAAATGAAGGCTATTCCATGCGAGAAACTGAAGATCTGGTACAACGCTGTGTACTACTCCCTTCACAGAACAGCGCAAACTGGCTCTAACCAGAATAGAAAGAGGAGTGAGAGGCCCCGGTGCACAACTGAGCAAGAGGACAAGTACATTAGAGTGTCTAGTTTGAGAAACAGACGCCTCACAAGTCCTCAACTGGCAGCTTCATTAAATAGTACCCACAAAACACCCGTCTCAACGTCAACAGTGAAGAGGCGACTCCGGAATGCTGGCCTTTTAGGCAGAGTTGCAAAGAAAAAGCCATATCTCAGACTGACTAATAAAAAGAAAATATTAAGATGGGCAAAAGAACACAGACACTGGATAGAGGAACTCTGCCTAGAAGGCCAGCATCCCGGAGTCTCCTCTTCACTGTTGACGTTGAGACTGGTGTTTTGCGGGGTACTATTTAATGAAGCTGAAGGGCCGAAAGACAAGTTCCTTACTTTTTCCCCCTTCCACTTGCCTCTTCCATTTTTGCGGTACTGCTGCAATTAGTTGGTTGTAATTTTTTGTAATTTCCGTATAAACTCAGCAAAAAAAGAAACGTCTTCTCACTGTCAACTGCGTTTCTTTTCAGCAAACTTAACATGTGTAAATATTTGTATGAACATAAGATTCAACAACTGAGACATAAACTGAACAAGTTCCATTGACATATGATTACCAGAAATGGAATAATGTGTCCCTGAACAAAGGGGGGTCAAAATCAAAAGTAACAGTCAGTATCTGGTGTGGCCACCAGCTGCATTAAGTACTGCAGTGCATCTCCTCCTCATGGACTGCACCAGATTTGCCAGTTCTTGCTGAGATGTTACCCCACTCTTCCACCAAGGCACCTGCAAGTTCCTGGACATTTCTGGGGGGAATGGCCCTAGCCCTCACCCTCCGATCCAACAGGTCCCAGACGTGCTCAATGGGATTGATATCCGGGCTCTTCGCTGGCCATGGCAGAACACTGACATTCCTGTCTTGCAGGAAATCACACACAGAATGAGCAGTATGGCTGCTGGCACTGTCATGCTGGAGGGTCATGTCAGGATGAGCCTGCAGGATGGGTACCACATGAGGGAGGAGGATGTCTTCCTTGTAACACACAGCGTTGAGATCGCCTGCAATGACAACAAGCTCATTCCGATGATGCTGTGACACACCGCCCCAGACCATGACGGACTTTCCACCTCCAAATCGATCCCGCTCCAGAGTACAGGCCTCGGTGTAACGTTCATTCCTTTGACGATAAACGCGAATCCGACCATCACCCCTGGTGAGACAAAACCGTGACTCGTCAGTGAAGAGCACTTTTCCCCAGTCCTGTCTGGTCCAGTGATAGTGGGTTTGTGCCCATAGGTGACGTTGTTGCCGGTGATGTCTGGTGAGGACCTGCCTTACAACAGGCCTACAAGCCCTCAGTCCAGCCTCTCTCAGCCTATTGTGGACAGTCTGAGCACTGATGGAGGGATTGTGCGTTCCTGGTGTAACTCGGGCAGTTGTTGTTGCCATCCTGTACCTGTCCCGCGGGTGTGATGTTCGGATGTACCGATCCTGTGCAGGCGTTGTTACACGTGGTCTGCCACTGAGAGGACGATCAGCTGTCTCCCTGTGGCGCTGTCTTAGGCGTCTCACAGTAAGGACATTGCAATTTATTGCCCTGGCCACATCTGCAGTCCTCATGCCTCCTTGCAGCATGCCTAAGGCACATTCACGCAGATGAGCAGGGACACTAGGCATCTTTCTTTTGGTGTTTTTCAGAGTCAGTAGAAAGGCCTCTTTAGTGTCCTAAGTTTTCATAACTGTGACCTTAATTGCCTACCGTCTGTAAGCTGTTAGTGTCTTAACGACCGTTCCACAGATATGGGAACAAGCATGGGAAACGGTGTTTAAACCCTTTACAATGAAGATCTTTGAAAGACAGGGCCCTGAAAAAGGGACGTTTCTTTTTTTGCAGAGTTTATTTGTGTTAGCTGCATGTGTGGGGCAGCAGGTAGCCTAGTGGTTAGAGCGTTGGACTGGTAACTGAAAGGTTGCAAGATCAAATCCCTGAGCTGACACGGTAAAAATCTGTCGTTCTGCCCCTGAACAAGGCAGTTAACCCACTGTTCCTAGGCCGTTATTGAAAATAAGAATTTGTTCTTAACTGACTTGCCGAGTTAAATAAAGTAAAAAATAAAATAAAAAATGTGACACAACTCCACCAGTCCTATTTATGATATAATTTACAAAGATTATACATTTTTAAAAACATTTATCGAAAAATGTTTTTTTAAATCAATTAGTATATTTGAGTTTAACCACAATATTTCTTGTATTGTTCTGTATTTTCTGGTTGATTAAACTGAAATTGCAACCAACCTTCTATGGCTTGTTTAAAAAAATAACGATATTTTGGAGATGATTTCATTTTCAAATAACCACAAGTGAGCGGTTGTAATCTGAATAAAGGGGAAATGGCCATTCTTGAACATGCTGTGAGACGCTCTTACTAATTTGCTAGAGAACCAGTTTGGATTTAAGTATAACTTTTGTATGACTGATGCCTTTAGTGAGAGGTCTAATGCTTTAAAATGTAATCATTTCTGCCCTCCGAATTCATATAAAGAGGTCCTTTTAATTTTGTCTGGCTTGCAATTCCAAATAAAATTCAGTATGTTTTGCTCATATAATAAATAAAAAAACAGGTCGCTAGGTGTAGGCAAGACCATAAGCAAACAGGTAAACTGGGATATGACTAAAGAGTTAATCAGGGTAAACTGGGATATGACTAAAGAGTTAATCAGGGTAAACTGGGATATGACTAAAAAGTTAATCAGGGTAGACTGGGATATGACTAAAGAGTTAATCAGGGTAAACTGGGATATGACTAAAGAGTTAATCAGGGTAAACTGGGATATGACTAAAAAGTTAATCAGGGTAGACTGGGATATGACTAAAGAGTTAATCAGGGTAAACTGGGATATGACTAAAGAGTTAATCAGGGTAAACTGCGATATGACTAAAAAGTTAATCAGGGTAGACTGGGATATGACTAAAGAGTTAATCAGGGTAAACTGGGATATGACTAAAGAGTTAATCAGGGTAAACTGGGATATGACTAAAAAGTTAATCAGGGTAGACTGGGATATGACTAAAGAGTTAATCAGGGTAAACTGGGATATGACTAAAGAGTTAATCAGGGTAAACTGCGATATGACTAAAAAGTTAATCAGGGTAGACTGGGATATGACTAAAGAGTTAATCAGGGTAAACTGGGATATGACTAAAGAGTTAATCAGGGTAAACTGCGATATGACTAAAAAGTTAATCAGGGTAGACTGGGATATGACTAAAGAGTTAATCAGGGTAAACTGGGATATGACTAAAGAGTTAATCAGGGTAAACTGGGATATGACTAAAAAGTTAATCAGGGTAGACTGGGATATGACTAAAGAGTTAATCAGGGTAAACTGGGATATGACTAAAGAGTTAATCAGGGTAAACTGCGATATGACTAAAGAGTTAATCAGGGTAGACTGGGATATGACTAAAGAGTTAATCAGGGTAAACTGGGATATGACTAAAGAGTTAATCAGGGTAAACTGCGATATGACTAAAAAGTTAATCAGGGTAGACTGGGATATGACTAAAGAGTTAATCAGGGTAAACTGGGATATGACTAAAGAGTTAATCAGGGTAAACTGGGATATGACTAAAGAGTTAATCAGGGTGATTTATCCACAAATAACTTTCTATTAAAATGTATTGTTGTGAGATAATTTCTTTCTTTCGGGATATGAATAGCGAGTATGTCCAAATGGACACAGTATAGATGTGCTTTAAAGCAAAGCAAAATGGCAGCTGCAGAAGCTGTCTGTTTGGTGAATGCCCTCGTTAACCTTTGAACCAAAGCTCTTTACATGGTTCTGTCAAATTGAAAACATTATTAGCATTGTTGAATTCGATTGTCATAATAGCATGCTAGACCCGTTGGTTTGGTCAGCTAAACTAGCAAGTCTGTTTGTTTCGTTACCAAGGCAACACCTGTAGCTAGCTAGTAAACTTGCTAGCTACTTCAGTGGATGATGGACACATTTCTAGAGGTAAATGGACACATTTCTAGTGGTAAATGGACACATTTCTAGAGGTAAATGGACACATTTCTAGAGGTAAATTGACACATTTCTAGAGGTAAATTGACACATTTCTAGTGGTAAATGTACACATTTCTAGAGGTAAATGGACACATTTCTAGAGGTAAATGTACACATTTCTAGAGGTAAATTGACACATTTCTATTGGTAAATGTACACATTTCTAGAGGTAAATGGACACATTTCTAGAGGTAAATGGACACATTTCTAGAGGTAAATGGACACATTTCTAGTGGTAAATGTACACATTTCTAGTGGTAAATGGACACATTTCTAGAGGTAAATGGACACATTTCTAGAGGTAAATGGACACATTTCTAGAGGTAAATGGACACATTTCTAGTGGTAAATGGACACATTTCTAGAGGTAAATGGACACATTTCTAGAGGTAAATGGACACATTTCTAGAGGTAAATGGACACATTTCTAGTGGTAAATGTACACATTTCTAGTGGTAAATGTACACATTTCTAGAGGTAAATGGACACATTTCTAGATGTAAATGGACACATTTCTAGAGGTAAATGGACACATTTCTAGAGGTAAATGGACACATTTCTAGAGGTAAATGGACACATTTCTATTGGTAAATGGACACATTTCTAGAGGTAATAGAGGTAAATGGACACATTTCTAGAGGTAAATGGACACATTTCTAGTGGTAAATGGACACATTTCTAGTGGTAAATGGACACATTTCTAGAGGTAAATGGACACATTTCTAGAGGTAATAGTGGTAAATGGACACATTTCTAGAGGTAAATGGACACATTTCTAGAGGTAAATGGACACATTTCTAGTGGTAAATGGACACATTTCTAGAGGTAATAGTGGTAAATGGACACATTTCTAGAGGTAAATGGACACATTTCTAGTGGTAAATGGACACATTTCTAGAGGTAAATGGACACATTTCTAGAGGTAAATTGACACATTTCTAGTGGTAAATGGACACATTTCTAGTGGTAAATGTACACATTTCTAGTGGTAAATGGACACATTTCTAGTGGTAAATGGACACATTTCTAGAGGTAAATGGACACATTTCTAGAGGTAAATGTACACATTTCTAGAGGTAAATGTACACATTTCTAGAGGTAAATGGACACATTTCTAGAGGTAAATTGACACATTTCTAGAGGTAAATGGACACATTTCTAGAGGTAAATGTACACATTTCTAGAGGTAAATGGACACATTTCTAGAGGTAAATTGACACATTTCTAGAGGTAAATGGACACATTTCTAGTGGTAAATGTACACATTTCTAGTGGTAAATTGACACATTTCTAGAGGTAAATGGACACATTTCTAGAGGCAAATGGACACATTTCTAGTGGTAAATGGACACATTTCTAGAGGTAAATGGACACATTTCTAGAGGTAAATGTACACATTTCTAGAGGTAAATGGACACATTTCTAGAGGTAAATGGACACATTTCTAGAGGTAAATGGACACATTTCTAGAGGTAAATGGACACATTTCTAGAGGTAATAGAGGTAAATGGACACATTTCTAGTGGTAAATGTACACATTTCTAGAGGTAAATGGACACATTTCTAGAGGTAAATAGACACATTTCTAGAGGTAAATGGACACATTTCTAGAGGTAATAGAGGTAAATGGACACATTTCTAGAGGTAAATGGACACATTTCTAGAGGTAATAGAGGTAAATGGACACATTTCTAGAGGTAATAGAGGTAAATGGACACATTTCTAGAGGTAAATGGACACATTTCTATTGGTAAATGGACACATTTCTAGTGGTAAATGGACACATTTCTAGAGGTAAATGGACACATTTCTAGAGGTAAATGGACACATTTCTAGAGGTAAATGGACACATTTCTAGAGGTAAATGTGTTAAATTATAGCCATAGTATAAAAGGGATGACATAGACAATTGAGACTTGGATTGTGTATGTGTACCATTCAGAGGCTGAATGGCAAGACAAAATATTTTGAATGGGGTTTGGTAGTAGGTGCCAAGAACTGCAGCGTTGCTGGGTTTTTTCACGCTCAATAGTTTTCGGTGTGTATCAAGAATGGTCCACCACACAAAAGACATCGAGACAACTTGACACAACTATGGTAAGCTTTGGAGTCAGCATGGGCCAGCATCCCAGTGAAACACTCTTGACACCTTGCACAGTCCATGCCCCGATGAATTGAGGCTGTTCTAGAGGGGACGGGGGAGGGGGTGAAGGTAGAAGTCAATATTATGAAGCTGTTCCTGATGTTTGGCATGCTCAGTATAGATGTGCTTTAAAGCAAAGCAAAATGGCAGCTGCAGAAGCTGTCTGTTTGGTGAATGCCCTCGTTAACCTTTGAACCAAAGCTCTTTACATGGTTCTGTCAAAGGCGTATGCAGGCTGAATGTGCTACTGAAGCTAATGATGTGTGTGTGTGTGTGTGTGTGTGTGTGTGTGTGTATTTGTCATCGATGTCTGTGTGTTTGAGGAGGTTGATACAAAATGCATGAGCACACACACACACACTGCGTGCAGTTTGTCATTACTTTCAGGCTCCACACACAGACACACACACACACACACACACAGACACACACACACACACACACACACACACACACACACACACACACACACACACACACACACACACACACACACACACACACACACACACACACACACACACACACACACACACATGAATGAATGACACACACACCCTCACCCTATCTGTCTGTCTCAGCAGCAGGTAATTCATAATGTTTCATCCCAACAGTTCTGGATTACCCCTAATCTCAACCAGCAGGAGGTCAGGCCACAGAGACGTGTCTGTATGATATTGTTTGAGCTGCACTTCCTAACCTCCTGCCAAATGTATGACCATATTAGAGACACATATTTCCCTCAGATTACACAGACCCACAAAGAATTCGAAAACAAATCCAATTTTGATAAACTCCCATATCTACTGGGTGAAATTCCACAGTGCGCCATCACAGCAGCAAAATGTGTAACCTGTTGCCACAAGAAAAGGGCAACCAGTGAAGAACAAACACCATTGTAAATACAACTCATATTTATGTTTATTTATTTTCCCTATTTGCACATCGGTACAACACTGTATATAGACATAATATGACATTTGAAATGTCTTTATTTTGGAACTTTTGTGAGTGTAATGTCTACTGTTCATTTTTGTTTATTTCACTTTTGTTTGCTATCTACTTCACTTGCTTTGCCAATATAAACATGTTTCCCATGCCAATAAAGCCCCTAAATTGAAATTGAATTGAGAGGGGAGACGTGTAGACTCAGAGAGAGGAGATACGTATAGACTCAGAGGAGAGACGTATAGACTCAGAGGAGAGACGTATAGACTCAGAGAGAGGAGATACGTATAGACTCAGAGGAGAGACGTATAGACTCAGAGGAGAGACGTATAGACTCAGAGAGAGGAGATACGTATAGACTCAGAGGAGAGACGTATAGACTCAGAGAGAGGGGAGACGTATAGACTCAGAGAGAGGGGAGACGTACAGACTCAGAGAGAGGGGAGACGTATAGACTCAGAGAGAGGAGAGACGTACAGACTCAGAGAGAGGAGAGACGTACAGACTCAGAGAGAGGAGAGACGTACAGACTCAGAGGAGAGACGTATAGACTCAGAGAGAGGAGAGACGTATAGACTCAGAGAGAGGGGAGACGTATAGACTCAGAGAGAGGGGAGACGTACAGACTCAGAGAGAGGAGAGACGTACAGACTCAGAGAGAGGAGAGACGTACAGACTCAGAGAGAGGAGAGACGTACAGACTCAGAGAGAGGAGAGACGTACAGACTCAGAGAGAGGAGAGACGTACAGACTCAGAGGAGAGACGTATAGACTCAGAGGAGAGACGTATAGACTCAGAGGAGAGACGTATAGACTCAGAGAGAGGAGAGACGTACAGACTCAGAGAGAGGAGAGACGTACAGACTCAGAGAGAGGAGAGACGTACAGACTCAGAGAGAGGAGAGACGTATAGACTCAGAGAGAGGGGAGACGTATAGACTCAGAGAGAGGAGAGACGTATAGACTCAGAGGAGAGACGTATAGACTCAGAGGAGAGACGTATAGACTCAGAGAGAGGGGAGACGTATAGACTCAGAGAGAGGAGAGACGTATAGACTCAGAGAGAGGGGAGACGTATAGACTCAGAGAGAGGAGAGACGTACAGACTCAGAGAGAGGAGAGACGTACAGACTCAGAGAGAGGAGAGACGTACAGACTCAGAGAGAGGAGAGACGTATAGACTCAGAGAGAGGAGAGACGTACAGACTCAGAGAGAGGGGAGACGTATATCTCTCCTACTGGAGTACTTGAGGTAGATATAGGGTCAGTGATTTACAATGTGCAGGGATACTGGAGTACTTGAGGTAGATACAGGGTCAGTAATTTACAATGTGCAGGGATACTGGAGAACTTGAGGTAGATACAGGGTCAGTGATTTACAATGTGCAGGGATACTGGAGTACTTGAGGTAGATATAGGGTCAGTGATTTACAATGTGCAGGGATACTGGAGAACTTGAGGTAGATACAGGGTCAGTAATTTACAATGTGCAGGGATACTGGAGTACTTGAGGTAGATACAGGGTCAGTAATTTACAATGTGCAGGGATACTGGAGTACTTGAGGTAGATATAGGGTCAGTAATTTACAATGTGTAGGGATACTGGAGTACTTGAGGTAGATACAGGGTCAGTGATTTACAATGTGCAGGGATACTGGAGTACTTGAGGTAGATATAGGGTCAGTAATTTACAATGTGCAGGGATACTGGAGTACTTGAGGTAGATACAGGGTCAGTAATTTACAATGTGCAGGGATACTGGAGTACTTGAGGTAGATATAGGGTCAGTGATTTACAATGTGCAGGGATACTGGAGTACTTGAGTTAGATACAGGGTCAGTAATTTACAATGTGCAGGGATACTGGAGTACTTGAGGTAGATACAGGGTCAGTGATTTACAATGTGCAGGGATACTGGAGTACTTGAGGTAGATACAGGGTCAGTGATTTACAATGTGCAGGGATACTGGAGTACTTGAGGTAGATACAGGGTCAGTGATTTACAATGTGCAGGGATACTGGAGTACTTGAGGTAGATACAGGGTCAGTAATTTACAATGTGCAGGGATATTGGAGTACTTGAGGTAGATATGTACGTGTACTGTAGGCAGGGATTAGGAGAAAGTGACTGGTAGCAGAATTAATAATAGTAGCAGTAGTAGTCGTAGTAGTAAACAGTATGCCAGCAGCATAAATGGTGGGTGTGTGTGTGTGTGTAAGTAAGAGTGTCAACGTGAAAGGCGGATATACATGGAAACAGGGCTGAAGGTGACTGGTAGCAGGAATATATACATATTTACGGTAATATACTAATGGTGTCACGTTCCTGACCTGTTTTCCGTTGTTTTTGTATTTGTTTAGTATGGTCAGGGCGTGAGCTGGGTGGGTAGTCTATGTTATGTGTTTCTATGTTCGGTTCAATGTGTTGCCTGATATGGTTCTCAATTAGGGGCAGGTGTTTGACGTTTCCTCTGATTGAGAACCATATTAAGGTAGGCTGTTCTCACTGTTTGTTTGTGGGTGATTGTCTTCCGTGTCAGTGTTTGTTACCACACGGGACTGTTTCGTTTGTCTAGTCTGTTCCTGTTCGTGCGTTCTTCGTTTATATGTAAGTTCTCATGTTCAGGTCGGTCTACGTCGTTTTTTGTTTTGTAATTTCTCAAGTGTATTTCGTGTTCGTCTTGTCTAAATAAATTCATCATGTCTTCACAACACGCTGCGTTTTGGTCCGATCCCTACACCTCCTCTTCAGAAGAAGAGGAGGGAAACAGCCGTTACAAATGGTACTAACCGTAAAACTTCAATTAAACGCTGAGTCGCAAATAGCAGCCTTTTAATAGCCGGGCAACGGAACACATTTCACCAAATAAAAGCTTGTTTCAAATTAACACGGGATCTAAATGAATTGTTTAATGTTTGATTTGTTACATTAAATAATTCAGTAATGACTCAACTGTCAATTATCTGTTTTTATCACCAGTAAGAAACTGCTAGCCATTGGCTGCCACAACAGCTGAGAACTGCTAGCCATTGGCTGCCAACAGCTGAGAACTGCTAGCCATTGGCTGCCAACAGCTGAGAACTGCTAGCCATTGGCTGCCAACAGCTGAGAACTGCTAGCCATTGGCTGCCAACAGCTGAGAACTGCTAGCCATTGGCTGCCAACAGCTGAGAACTGCTAGCCATTGGCTGCCAACAGCTGAGAACTGCTAGACATTGGCTGCCAACAGCTGAGAACTGCTAGACATTGGCTGCCAACAGCTGAGAACTGCTAGCCATTGACTGCCAACAGCTGAGAACTGCTAGCCATTGGCTGCCAACAGCTGAGAACTGCTAGCCATTGGCTGCCAACAGCTGAGAACTGCTAGCTAACTGGCAAGCACAAAAACAGTCAACTTCGTGAGTACAGACCCCCAGAAGTAAGAACTGCCAAAGAGTATGTTATTACTATTAGTTCCTCCCTCGCTACTTCAGCCTGTTTCCATGGCAGGGTCTTGTCCCCTGCCATAACCTCCTCCCATGTCCAAGATGTCCTCCATTCTCTCTTCTCCCGAGCCCAGGATCCCTGCTCCTCCTGGCCACTCTGCTTGGTCCTTTGGTGGTGGGTAGTTCTGTCACGACCATCGTTCAAGGAAGACCAGGGTGCAGCGTGGTGAGCGGACATACTTTTATTAAAATGATGTCGCCAACAAAACAATAAATATAGACACGGCCGTGAAGCTCACAGGGCTATAGTGCCACTAACAAAGATAACTACCCACACCGAAAGGAGGAAAAAAGGGCTACCTAAGTATGGTTCCCAATCAGAGACAACGAGAGACAGCTGTCCCTGATTGAGAACCATACCCGGCCAAAACATAGAAATGAAAAAACATAGAAAACAAAACATAGAATGCCCACCCCAAATCACACCCTGACCAAACCAAATAGAGACATAAAAAGGCTCTCTAAGGTCAGGGCGTGACAGGCATACTAAGACAAGAAACATGACACTGTAAGCAAATGATAAAACATTGGTGCAGGAAATATAGAAATGTATTAAAATGCTGGAAGTAAATGCTGGAATTAAACAATTAACTGTGCAAATGAGCAAAAGCTGTTTGCATTAAGAAAATAGACGCCTGGCTCAAATAGAAGCCTGTACCTAATAAGTGCCTGTTTTGTTCAGTGATTTAAGAAAATAAATGCTCTGGATATTAAATGAAGTTTTTTATTATTATTATTTTATTTATTTAAAAAAAAATGACCCCTTTTTTTTCTCCCCAATTGGTAGTTACAGTCTTGTCTCATCGCTGCAACTCCCTGCCATGCGTCCTCCGAAATACAACCCAGCCAAGCCGCACTGCTTCTTGACACAATGTCCATTTAACCCGGGAAGCCAGCCGCACCAATGTGTCAGAGGAAACACCTAGCGACCGTGCACTGTGCCCGGCCCGCCACAGGAGTCACTAGTGCATGATGGGACAAGGACATCCCTGACGGCCAAACCCTCCCCTAACCCAGATGACGCTGAGCCAATTGTGCACCGCCCCCTGGTTGCAACCGGCTGCAACAGAGCCTGGACTCGAACCCAGAATCTCTCGTGGGTTCGATGCAGAGCCTTAGACCACTGTGCCACTCGGGAGACCCTATTAAATGAAGTTTTACGGTATGTTAACAGGAGTAATAGTGACCAGTAGCAGGATAGATGTATACTAATGGTTTAGGCAATCAATAATAAACAGCAGCGTAGCTGTAGTAATACATTTAATCATTTTAGCAGCAGCGTAGGTGTAGTAATACATTTAATCATTTTAGCAGCAGCGTAGGTGTAGTAATACATTTAATCATTTTAGCAGCAGCGTAGATGTAGTAATACCTTTAATCATTTTAGCAGCAGCGTAGGTATGAGGGAGAACAGTAGTCGCTAGCCATTTAACAGTCTTCTGGCCATAGGAATAGAAGCTGTCTAGGAGTCTGTTAGTCTGAACCTTGATGCACCGGTACCGCCTGCCGAATGGGAGCATGGAGAACCGTCCATGTCTCGGCTGGGTGGAGTCTTCTGCAATTTTTCGGCCTTTCTCAAACACCGCCTGGCACACACACACACACACACACACACACACACACACACACACACACACACACACACACACACACACACACACACACACACACACACACACACACACACACACACACACACACACACACACACACACACACACTCTCTCTCTCTCTCTCTCTCTCTCTCTGTCTGTCTCTCTCCTTCTTTAGAATCACTTCTGTGATGAATAGATCAACTGAGTCAATGTGATTCCGATTACTGTATGTCGGACAAATGTGATTCCCGTCAACGTGTGAGTGATGCCTTCTGGATTCAGAGAGAGAGAGAGAGAGAGACCCTAGCCCCCCCCCCCCCGGCACATAAATACTGGAGGCTGAGACAGGAGGGGTCAGGAGACACTGTGGCCCCGTCCGACGATACCCCCGGACAGGGCCAAACAGGCAGGATATATCCCCATCCACTTTGCGAAAGCACAGCCCCCACACCACTAGAGGGATATCTTCAACCACCAACTTACCATCCTGAGACAAGGCCGAGTATAGCCCACAAAGATCTCCTCCACGGCACAACCCAAGGGGGGGCGCCAACCCAGACAGGAAGATCACGTCAGTGACTCAACCCACTCAAGTTGGAAGCTCCATTCTGTTTCAGCCAATTTTTTGACTTGCCTAACAGTCTGGATTGGGCCCAAACATTTTTGAAGGGTTTTGACCTAAAGCCTCCAAAAGCCTTCCAAAATGTATTGTGACCTAACCGACCACGGATTCGTGCTCCCGACCCACCTTTTGTCAGTCCGACTAGCAGGCAGCAGTAAGATGTGGCTCATAGCTAGCGAGTTAAGCTACCATCGCCGTCACATGATTCTCCCTGTCTCCTAAATCTACTGTTAGTTTACCTTGACAGGATTAAGATACGGGTCCCTCTTAAACTTGGCTTCACTGCCAAGTGTGTGCATGTGTGTGAAGGGTTTCTATGTTAATCTCTGCTGAAGGTGGCAGATGTCTAAACGAGGTCATCACCGGGTAGCCAACTCTCTGTTACAGCCCTCACTCACACACAATACCCCCCCCTCTTTCTTCCTCTCTCTCTGTCTCTGTCTCTGTCTCTCTCTCTCTCTCTCTCAATTCAATTCAATTGACTTTATTGACATGGCAAGTTATTATTACTTACATTGTCAAAGTATACATATCGAAAAATTTAAATAAAATATATATGTATATATATACACAAAATATATATATATTTATATATAAATAAATGGTGGGACTAACAGTAATAATAATAGTAGTAGTGGACATGGGATTACCATTAATAACAGCTACAACAACAATATTAATCAGAACAACAATACATTAAAGCAACAGTAGTAGACCAGTGTCAACATGACTGAGAAGACACATGACCTGGTACGAAAGACAAAACAAAACTAAGCTAAATGGGAAATATTATCAACATTACTTTGCATTTTTCACTGGCTGTCCCTCAGGCTGTGGCAGGAGGACACATATTTGGCTGCCAAAACTGCACATTTTGGCTTTTCACCCAACAAATATTTGAATTTTTCTTCATCTTTTATAGTTTCAAATTCTTTGTATTGAATTATAATTTTGGGAAAGAAATATGCTCTTAGGTCTGAGTATTTGTCACAGTGTAGTAGGAAATGCACTTCTGTCTCTACCTCTCCCCTGGAGCAGAGTGAGCACAGCCTGTCCTCCCTGGGCAGCCAGGTTTGTCTGTGACGACCGGTCTCTATAGCCAGACTGTGCTCACTGAGTCTGTACCTAGTCAATGTTTTCCTCAGTTTTCTATCAGTCACAGTGGTCAGATAGTCTGCCACCATGTACTGTCTGTTTAGAGCCAAATAGCATTGAAGTTTACTTTGATTTTTTGTGGTGTCTTTCCAATAGGTTATATATTTTTCTTTTTGTTTTGTGATGATTTGGTTGGGCCAGATTTTCTGAGGGCTGTCCCGAGGCTCTATGGGGTTGGTTTGGGTTGGTGAACTGAGCCTCAGAACCAGCTGGCTGAGGGGACTCTTCTCTTGTTTCATCTCTTGACATTGTAGAGCTGTGTGATGGAATGTTTTAGGGTCACTTGTTTTTAGATGGTTGTAAAATTTGATGGCTCTTTTTTCTATTCGAATGAGGAGGGGATATTGGCCCAATTCTGCCCTACATGCGTTATTTGGAGTTTTTCTTTGTACTTGCAATACAGTCTTGCAAAACTCTGCATGCAATACTTCAATTGGATGTTTGTCCCATTTAGTAAATTCATTATTAGAGAGTGGACCCCATACTTCACTGCCATATAGAGCAATTGGTTCTATAACTGATTGAAAAATTTTGAGCCAGATTCTAATTGGAATTTCAATTTTGATGTTCCTTTTAATGGCATAGAATGCTCTTCTTGCTTTGTCTCTCAGCTCATTCACAGCCATGTGAAAGCTACCTGTGTTGCTGATATTTAGTCCTAGATATGTGTAGTTTTTGGTGTGTTCTAATAGAACTGTGTCCAAATAGAATTTATATTTGTCATCCTTATTTCCGGACCTTTTTTGGAATATCATTATATTTGTTTTTTTTAGGTTAACGGTCAGAGCCCAAGTCTGACAGAACCTGTGAAGATGATCTAGGTGTTGCTGTAACCCCTCTTTAGTGGGAGACAGCAGCACCAGGTCATCTGCGTACAGCAGACACTTGATTTCAGTGTTGTGTAGGGTGATACCAGGTGCTGTCGATTCTTCTAATGTTTTTGCCAATTCATTCATGTAGATGTTAAATAATGTTGGACTTATTGGGCAGCCCTGTTTCACTCCCCGCCCCTGAGAGAAGAAGTCTGTTTGCTTGTTGCCAATTTTAACCGCACATTTGTTTTTAGTGTACATTGATTTAATAAAATCATATGTTTTCCCTCCAATACCACTTTCTATTAGTTTATAAAAAAGACCTTCGTGCCAAATTGAATCAAATGCTTTCTTGAAATCTACAAAACACGAGTAGGTTTTTGCCTTTGTTTTGGTTAACTTGTTTATCAATTAGAGTGTGGAGGGTGTAAATGTGGTCTGTTGTACGATAATTTTTTAGAAATCCAATCTGGCTTCTGCTCAGGACGTTGTGTTCGTCAAGGAAATGATGTAGTCTGCTATTTATAATACTGCAGAGAATTTTCCCCAAGTTGCTGTTAACGCATATTCCTCTGTAATTATTTGGGTCAAATTTGTCTCCATTTTTATAGATTGGTGTGATCAGTCCCTGGTTCCAAATATCGGGGAAAATACCTGCAGTGAGGATAATGTTGAAGAGTTTGAGTATAGCCAATTTGAATTTGTGGTCTGTATATTTGATCATTTCATTTAAAATCCCATCAGCACCACAGGCCTTTTTGGGTTGGAGATTGCATATTTTTTCCAATAATTCTTCTTCTGTAATTGGGGTATCCACAGGATTCTGATAGTCTTTGACTGCTAATTCAAGGATTTGTAATTTTTCTTGTATATCTTTTTGTTCTGGGCTCTTTGTTATATTGCTGTAGAGGTTTGCAAAGTGATTTCTCCACATATCCCCATTTTGGATAGCCAACTCCTCATGATGAGGTTTGTTTAATTTATTCCAATTCTCCCAGAAGTGGTTTGATTCTATGGATTCCTCAATTCCATCCAGCTGATTTCTAATGTGCTGTTCCTTTTTTGTTCTTAGGGTGCGTTTGTATTGCTTCAGTGTTTCCCCATATTGAAGGCGTATATTTTTGTTGTCTGGTTCTCTGTGTTTTTGATTAGATATATTTCTCAATGACTTTCTTAGATTTTTGCAATCATTATCAAACCATTTTTCATTATCTGTTATTTTTGGTTTGCTCTTATGCTTCTTTAGATTAGCCAAGGAGGCTAATTTGTCAAATATAAAGTTTATGTTCCTAACGGCCAAATTTACACCTTCATTGCTGAAGGAGAATGTTAAGGCTAAAAAGTTGTCCAGGAGAGATTGTATTTTTTGGCTACTAATTGCTTTTTGGTAGATGTCTGTACTGTTTGCACTCCATCTATAGGCTTGTTTAGTACCATGTAATTTATTGGGCCATGATGCTTCATGGTTGGGTTCTGCTCTTCTCAGATACACTGTGATTTTACTGTGGTCTGAGAGAGGTGTTAGTGGGCTGACTGTGAAGGCTCTGAGAGACTCTGGGTTTAGGTCGGTGAGGAAGTAGTCTACAGTGCTGCTGCCAAGGGATGAGCTGTAGGTGTACCTACCAAAAGAGTCTCCTCTCAGCCTGCCATTGACTATGTACAGACCCAGTGTTCGACAGAGCCTCAGGAGCTGTAATCCATTTTTGTTTTTCACTTTGTCATAGTTGTTTCTGTGGGGGTATGTGGGGAGGGAAAGGTTATTGCTTCCTGGTAGGTGTTTATCCCCATGACTGTTAATAGTGTCTTGTTCTTCTGCTATTCTAGCATTCAGGTCTCCACAGACCAGTACGTTGCCTTGGGCCTGAAAGTGACTAATCTCTCCCTCTAGAATGGAGAAGCTCTCTTCGTTGAAGTAGGGTGACTCTGAGGGGGGAATGTATGTGGCACAGAGGAAGACGTTTTTATCTGTCAAGATAGCCTCCTTGTTGATTTTTAACCAGATAAAGAATTCTCCTGTTTTGATCAATTCGATTGAATTAATTAGTTCAGATTTATACCATATTAGCATTCCCCCTGAGTCTCTGCCCTGTTTGATTCCTTTTAATTTAGTGGATGGTATGATTATCTCCCTATAACCTAGTGGACAGCCAGTGGAAACATCACCTCTGCACCATGTTTCCTGTAGTACTAAAATATCAACATCATCAATTTCTTTCAGGAAGTCTGGGTTTCTGCTCTTTAGCCCAAAAGCAGAGGACTTCAATCCTTGTATATTCCAACATGCAACGTAAAAAGACTTCATAACTTTTTTTTTTTCTCTTTTCTTTACCTTTCAAAATGAGACAAACACTCACAATCCAAGAAGAACCATTAAAATAGGATTTTTCAATTAAAGTAAACTCTTATTTTGCAAATGTGATTTGTTTATCATTTAAGATAGAAGTTGTGTCATGCCACTTGGGTGGATGTAGTGTGAGAATGGTGGAGTTCTTGTGCTCATCTTACCATGACCCTCGGCCCATCACATGTGAGCATAGTAGACTCAGCATTTGTTTAATGTCACTCATTTGGTTGGTGGGGGCTGGGCCAGTTGCTCCTCTCACAGCCTGTGCGTAGCTCTGCCTGCTGGGCTGTGGCTCCTCCAGGTGTGGGTCTGCGGTGGGGAGGAGGGGGGTGGTAGGCCTCATCTGGGTGGCTCTGAAGTTGGGCTGGGGTGGTCTGTGCTGCGCTGGCTGTGGTGGGCATTGAGGTTGGTGGTGCTGTGGTCGTGGCTGGGGGGTCCAGGGTGCTGGTCCGGGATGTTGTCTCAGTGATCTCGGCGGGGTGGAGATTGCTCCGCTGTTCCTGGGTGGAGAGGTCGGGCTGCGGTTTAGAGCGACGTCCTTGAGAGTCTTGGCAAGGATGGGGACTGTCTCCCTGTACAGGTGAACATGGTCATAGAGACAGTCCAGATCGAGGGTGGGATGGTGGGCCAGGTGTACATTGGGTCGCAGGGCACAGTCCCGGGATAGGCTGGCATTTATTCTTTGGATTGTGGCAGGGTGGAAGTCCCTCCTCTGTAGAAGGGTTGACACTATGATTCTTGAGTTGGGGAAGATTGCGGAGGCCTTCTCAATCACTCCCCGTAGTGAAGTCGCCACCCTCTCCTGCTGAGCACGCAGGTCGTTGCTTCCGGTATGTATGATTATGTGGCTTGGCGACCCGAGATGGTTCTTATCAAGCAGCTCCATGGCACTTTGCGTTGTTGGGCACCACACCTTTCTCGTTTTGTGTCTAGGGAAAAGTTTCTTCTCCTGAACATACTTCCCATTTGAGTCCATTAACAGGACGATGTCAGCCAGTGTTTCTTCTGGACTGGGGGGGGCAGAGGGGGGGCTGGTGGGTGTTGGAGCTGGGGTGTGGCTGGTCTGTGTGGGTGCCACTGTCAGTGGGAGGCTGTTCTGTGGGTTGGGGAGGAGGGGTGCAGCAGCCAGGGCTGGGGAAGTCTGGCTGGTTGAGCTGGGCTCCTCTGCTGTGTGAGGGCAGGTCATAGGGTGGTGATCTATCTGCTCCTGCAGCCTGTCCTCTGCTCTCTTTCTCTCCTGCAGCTCCTCTCTTAGTGCGGTCAGCTCCTTATTGCTGCTCTGCCTGTCTTTTTGGAGCTCTCTCACCTCCTTTGTTAGATCAGCCAGCTCTCTCTTGAGTCCGTCTCTCTCTTGCTGAACCTCTTTCAGCTGTGTTGCAAGGCTGCTGTCCTGCTCTGTCCTCACCTTGGTTAGGAGCTCCTCTAAGGTGTGGTTGTCTGGTTGCTGTTTGCTCACGCTCTCCCTGAGCAGGACCACCTCCCCCTCCAGTTTGGTGAACTCATCCCTCATGGCAGCCATGGTGGTGAGGAGGGCCTGAGCCTGCTCTGCACTGAGGGGGTCGCTCTCCTCCTGGGGCGTGTCCTCCACTATGGTGGAAAGAGAGGTGCTGGATGTGCCTTTTTGGGTGGGGAGGGTAGGGGTGAGGGTGGAGTTTGTGTTGTGGGAGGGCATGTCACTGGTGGTGTCCTTCTCTCTCTCCGCTCTCTCCTTAATGGTCTGAAAGTCTGTTTCAAACAGCCTGATGTTACCTTGCACCATGACAGTCCCAGTCTTGTAGAGGTTGATTGTTATCATGGTGCTGTCAGGGTCGTCTGTCTCTTTGATTTTCAGCTTCCACCCATTACAGATTCCCTCTTTCTTTATGCATGGGTAGTGAGAGCAGACTGCTGAGCGCCATGCATTTGGCTGGTCAGTGAGGAAGATGAGATTACTCACGTCACCGTTTTTGTAGAGGTCTGCAAAAAGGGTTTCTGGCCTCTTCTCTAGTAGTTTCTGTTTGAAAGCTTTCCTCATTGTGTCATTTTTGACCTTTTTTGGGTAGAGAATGGATTCTGCGCTGAGGGGGAGTGGGGACATGGTGTCTGTGCGCTCTGCTACTACCGCTACTGCTGCGCTGTTCTGCTGCCCCGTTGCCATGGCAACCGATTTGTTCGTCTGCTGTTCGCGCTACTTTCAAAAAACAGCAAAAATAGTGAAAAATCCTCACACAAAAGACTGAAGATATGTTTACAGTTAGTCCGTGCTCCTTTTTGTTTTACTCACTCAGTTTGGTCGTTTGATGTAGTTGTATTAACTGACCTTGCTAGTTTTGTTCTAGCTCGTTTCTTATGGCTAGCTTGTTAGTCTGCTGGCTGGGTCTTTGTTGTGTAGCTAGCTAGCTAGACTCAAAACTTCTTAACTTGAGGCGCCAAGTTACTTTTTTTTCTATCTTGAATGTATAGATTTGTTGTTCATCACTTCTTGTCTGGAATTCTTCTTCGATTAGAGTGTTTATCTCATTCTAAAAACCAAAAAAATCAAATATATCAGGAGCTCATGTTGAGCATGACTCTCTCTCTCTCTCGTTCTTTCTCTCTCTCTCTCTCTCTCTCTCTCTGTCTCTCTTAGAATTTAACGTCTGTCTCTCGTAGAATTTAACGTCTCTTTTCTGGATTTTGATAATTAGCGGGTATCGGCCTAATTCTGCTCTGCATGCATTATTTGGTCTCTCTCTCTCTCTCTCTCTCTCCCTCTCTCTCTGTCCCTCTCTCTCTGTCTTTCTCTCTCTGTCTCTCTCTCTGTCTCTCTCTCTCTCTATCCCCCTCTCTCTCTGTCCCTCTCTCTCTCTCTCTCTTCCTCTCAATTCAATTCAATTCAATTCAAGGGGCTTTATTGGCATGGGAAACATGTGTTAACATTGCCAAAGCAAGTGAGGTAGGTAATATACAAAAGTCAAATAAACAATAAAAATGAACAGTAAACATTACACATACAGAAGTTTCAAAACAATAAAGACATTACAAATGTCATATTATATATATGCAGTGTTGTAACAATGTACAAATGGTTAAAGCACACAAGTTAAAATAAATAAACATAAATATGGGTTGTATTTACAGTGGTGTTTGTTCTTCACTGGTTGCCCTTTTCTTGTGGCAACAGGTCACAAATCTTGCTGCTGTGATGGCACACTGTGGAATTTCACCCAGTAGATATGGGAGTTTATCAAAATTGGATTTGTTTTCGAATTCTTTGTGGATCTGTGTAATCTGAGGGAAATATGTCTCTCTAATATGGTCATACATTGGGCAGGAGGTTAGGAAGTGCAGCTCAGTTTCCACCTCATTTTGTGGGCAGTGTGCACATAGCCTGTCTTCTCTTGAGAGCCATGTCTGCCTACGGCGGCCTTTCTCAATAGCAAGGCTATGCTCACTGAGTCTGTACATAGTCAAAGCTTTCCTTAAGTTTGGGTCAGTCACAGTGGTCAGGTATTCTGCCACTGTGTACTCTCTGTTTAGGGCCAAATAGCATTCTAGTTTGCTCTGTTTTTTTGTTAATTCTTTCCAATGTGTCAAGTAATTATCTTTTTGTTTTCTCATGATTTGGTTGGGTCTAATTGTGCTGTTGTCCTGGGGCTCTGTGGGGTGTGTTTGTGTTTGTGAACAGAGCCCTAGGACCAGCTTGCTTAGGGGACTCTTCTCCAGGTTCATCTCTCTGTAGGTGATGGCTTTGTTATGGAAGGTTTGGGAATCGCTTCCTTTTAGGTGGTTGTAGAATTTAACGGCTCTTTTCTGGATTTTGATAATTAGTGGGTATCGGCCTAATTCTGCTCTGCATGCATTATTTGGTGTTCTACGTTGTACACGGAGGATATTTTTGCAGAATTCTGCATGCAGAGTCTCAATTTGGTGTTTGTCCCATTTTGTGAAATCTTGGTTGGTGAGCGGACCCCAGACCTCACAACCATAAAGGGCAATGGGCTCTATGACTGATTCAAGTATTTTTAGCCAGATCCTAATTGGTATGTTGAAATTTATGTTCCTTTTGATGGCATAGAAGGCCCTTCTTGCCTTGTCTCTCAGATCGTTCACAGCTTTGTGGAAGTTACCTGTGGTGCTGATGTTTAGGCCGAGGTATGTATAGTTTTTTGTGTGCTCTAGGGCAACGGTGTCTAGATGGAATTTGTGGTCCTGGTGACTGGACCTTTTTTGGAACACCATTATTTTGGTCTTACTGAGATTTACTGTCAGGGCCCAGGTCTGACAGAATCTGTGCAGAAGATCTAGGTGCTGCTGTAGGCCCTCCTTGGTTGGTGACAGAAGCACCAGATCATCAGCAAACAGTAGACATTTGACTTCGGATTCTAGTAGGGTGAGACCGGGTGCTGCAGACTGTTCTAGTGCCCGCGCCAATTCGTTGATATATATGTTGAAGAGGGTGGGGCTTAAGCTGCATCCCTGTCTCACCCCACGACCCTGTGTGAAGAAATGTGTGGGTTTTTTGCCAATTTTAACCGCACACTTGTTGTTTGTGTACATGGATTTTATAATGTCGTATGTTTTACCCCCAACACCACTTTCCATCAATTTGTATAGCAGACCCTCATGCCAAATTGAGTCGAAGGCTTTTTTGAAATCAACAAAGCATGAGAAGACTTTGCCTTTGTTTTGGTTTGTTTGGTTGTCAATTAGGGTGTGTAGGGTGAATACATGGTCTGTTGTACGGTAATTTGGTAAAAAGCCAATTTGACATTTGCTCAGTACATTGTTTTCATTGAGGAAATGTACGAGTCTGCTGTTAATGATAATGCAGAGTATTTTCCCAAGGTTACTGTTGACGCATATTCCACGGTAGTTATTGGGGTCAAATTTGTCTCCACTTTTGTGGATTGGGGTGATCAGTCCTTGGTTCCAAATATTGGGGAAGATGCCAGAGCTAAGGACGATGTTAAAGAGTTTTAGTATAGCCAATTGGAATTTGTTGTCTGTATATTTGATCATTTCATTAAGGATACCATCAACACCACAGGCCTTTTTGGGTTTGAGGGTTTTTATTTTGTCCTGTAACTCATTCAAGGTAATTGGAGAATCCAATGGGTTCTGGTAGTCTTTAATAGTTGATTCTAGGATTTGTATTTGATCATGTATATGTTTTTGTTCTTTATTCTTTGTTATAGAGCCAAAAAGATTGGAGAAGTGGTTTACCCATACATCTCCATTTTGGATAGATAATTCTTCGTGTTGTTGTTTGTTTAGTGTTTTCCAATTTTCCCAGAATTGGTTAGAGTCTATGGAGTCTTCAATTACATTGAGCTGATTTCTGACGTGCTGTTCCTTCTTTTTCCGTAGTGTATTTCTGTATTGTTTTAGTGATTCGCCATAGTGAAGGCGTAGACTCAGGTTTTCCGGGTCTCTATGTTTTTGGTTGGACAGGTTCCTCAATTTATTTCTTAGATTTTTGCATTCTTTATCAAACCATTTGTCATTGTTGTTCATTTTCTTCGGTTTTCTATTTGAGATTTTTAGATTTGATAGGGAAGCTGAGAGGTCAAATATACTGTTAAGATTTTCTACTGCCAAGTTTACACCTTCACTATTGCAGTGGAACATTTTACCCAGGAAGTTGTCTAAAAGGGATTGAATTTGCTGTTGCCTAATTGTTTTTTGGTAGGTTTCCAAACTGCATTCCTTCCATCTATAGCATTTCTTAATGTTACTCAGTTCCTTTGGCTTTGATGCCTCATGATTGAGTATTGCTCTGTTCAAGTAGACTGTGATTTTGCTGTGGTCTGATAGGGGTGTCAGTGGGCTGACTGTGAACGCTCTGAGAGACTCTGGGTTGAGGTCAGTGATAAAGTAGTCTACAGTGCTACTGCCAAGAGATGAGCTATAGGTGAACCTACCATAGGAGTCCCCTCGAAGCCTACCATTGACTATGTACATACCCAGCGTGCGACAGAGCTGCAGGAGTTGTGACCCGTTTTTGTTGGTTATGTTGTCATAGTTGTGCCTAGGGGGGCATATGGGGGAGGGAATGCTGTCACCTGCAGGCAGGTGTTTGTAACCTCTCTCTCTCTAGAATACGGTTGACTGGAATGTAGAATAGGGTTGACTGGCATGTAGACTGGCATGTAGAATAGGGTTGACTGGCATGTAGAATAGGGTTGACTGGCATGTAGAATAGGGTAGACTGGCATGTAGAATAGGGTTGACTGGCATGTAGAATAAGGTTGACTGGCATGTAGACTGGCATGTAGAATATGGTAGACTGGCATGTAGAATAGGGTAGACTGGCATGTAGAATAGGGTTGACTGACATGTAGAATAAGGTAGACTGGCATGTAGAATAGGGTTGACTGACATGTAGAATAGGGTTGACTTGCATGTAGAATAGGGTTGACTGACATGTAGAATAGGGTTGACTGACATGTAGAATAAGGTAGACTGGCATGTAGAATAGGGTTGACTGACATGTAGAATAAGGTAGACTGGCATGTAGAATAAGGTTTGGGCACCTATTACCAGAATGCTAACTATATTTGCACATAGAGGCTGCTAGCTAAATATGCTAACTAGCGCAAACAAAAATAAACAAATTGCAAAGACAGGCAGTCCAGCTCCTAAAGCTGTACATAAACAGGTAGGAGCATTTCTGGTGAGTTTAGACATTTAAGTGAATGCGAACGAGAGACATTGTGCAAATGAATAAAGTTTTGAGGTATGCTTATCTGCACTGGAGCAGCATGTGTACACACTGTCTGTCTGGCGTTGCTAGGGCAACGGGCCTGCCTGGAGAAGATGGGGGAGGAACAGTCAGGCCGAGGGGGAAAAAAGGCACGGAAATCAAAAGATGGCAGCTGTACAGATAGCTCAAGGTTTTGACTTCTCAAACACTGCGGAAAGCCAACACAGTATGATGCCACATCACCTTATTCAGTCAGTAACTTAGATGACTTGCAAGTTAAACTTCGGAGTCGCGTTAACACAGAATTCTGAATTTTTCACATGGGAAAAAAGATACAACGTTTAAAATCTCTTGCTGTGTTTTGTAAACGCAGATCTAAAATGCTTCTTATTGTAATTTCTGCTCCCCTTACAAAAACGTCCGATAGGAATCCTGCACAAAAAATTCTGGAAAGTCCTGCAGGATATTCCACAGGATTGTAGGGGCCACTTTCCTGTAGGACAATTTCTGCAGGAATACTGCCGGTTCCTGTAGGAATCATTTACATTATAATTTGAGTTATTCAGCAGACGCTCTTATCTAGAGCGACTTACAGTTAGTGCATTCATCTTAAGCTCGCTAGCTGGGACAACCACATATCACACTGTTAGGTTCTGAACAAACAGAGTAAAGACTCAGGCGGATGACTATAAAAAGCACAAACCAAGTTTATTCACCCATTGGGTCACACAGCTGCAAAGACGAGGTATGATTACACAAGCACATATATTTATAACCTCCTACTAGGCAAGGGTCAACTCCTTACACATCTAGACAGCCTATACATCTCTGTTGCTAGGCAAGAATTTAATTGGTTCCTCTCACTGGTGTAGTCATGGCCCTGTCTGATGCTAGAACCTTGGTGGGCCCCTCTGTGTGAGATAGGACTGTAGTAGCAGGGCCATTGTGGTCGGCCCCTCTGTGTGAGATAGGACTGTAGTAGCAGGGCCGTTGTGGTGGGCCCCTCTGTGTGAGATAGGACTGTAGTAGCAGGGCCGTTGTGGTGGGCCCCTCTGTGTGAGATAGGACTGTAGTAGCAGGGCTGTTGTGGTGGGCCCCTCTGTGTGAAATGACTGTACTAGCAGGGCCGTTGTGGTCGGCCCCTCTGTGTGAGATAGGACTGTAGTAGCAGGGCCGTTGTGGTGGGCCCCTCTGTGTGAGATAGGACTGTAGTAGCAGGGCCGTTGTGGTGGGCCCCTCTGTGTGAGATAGGACTGTAGTAGGAGGGTCGTTGTGGTCGGCCCCTCTGTGTGAGATAGGACTGTAGTAGCAGGGTCATTATGGTGGGGCCCTCTGTGTGAGATAGGACTGTAGTAGCAGGGCCGTTGTGGTGGGCCCCTCTGTGTGAGATAGGACTGTAGTAGCAGGGCCGTTGTGGTGGGCCCCTCTGTGTGAGATAGGACTGTAGTAGCAGGGTCGTTGTGGTGGGCCCCTCTGTGTGAGATAGGACTGTAGTAGCAGGGTCGTTGTGGTGGGCCCCTCTGGGCCCCCTCCCAGAGGTTCCTTCTCACTTCATCTGTTGACTTGACCTCGAGCCAAATTCCTCCCTAGTTCCCGCAGCTGGCCTGCCTTATCAGGAAATGAAACAACACTGTTGACCTTTGCCTTCCTCTTTAGGAACATTGATATTCAACATTAACATGTTTGAACGGAATATGAACTTTCTGCACTTTCCCGTGTCACTCAGTGACTTTCCATAAAACAAGTTCCTATTCATTGACCCCAACATGACCCCAACATGTATATTCTATATACATGTTATGTAATCAATAGGTTCTAGTCTGGTAACATAAATAAGTATATTTCAAGCTAGAATCCAACAACAAGTATAGATAGCTACTTTATTGAGGAATAATAACATCTGAGTAGTCTGAGCTAGAAAGTACAAGTTCTCTTGTTGTTTTTGTTGTGGGGGAGGGGGGGGGGGCTACGGCGAAGTGGGTATTTAAGATACTGTTTAAAGAGGTAGGGTTTTAGATGTTTTCAGAAGAAGGACTCTGGTGTCCTAGCTTCAGGGGGGAAGCTGGTTCCACCATTAGGGTGCCAGGACAGAGAACAGCTTGGACTGGGCTGAGCGGGAGCTGCCTTCCCGTAGGGCTGGCAGGGCCAACAGACCTGAGGTGGCGGAGTGCTCTGGTTGGGGTGGAGGGTTTGAGCATAGCCTGACGGTAGGGAGAGACATGTTCTGTAGGTAACCACCATGGTCTTGTAGTGGATGCGAGCTTCGAATGGAAGCCAGTGGAGTGTGCGGAGGAGTGGGGGGACATGGGAGAACATGGAAAGGTTGAAAACCAGGAGGGCTGCAGTGTTCTGGATAAGTTGCAGGGGTTTGATGGCACAAGTAGGGAGCTCAGTTAACAGTGAGTTGCAGTAGTCCAGACGGATGAGGACAAGTGCCTGGATTAGGACCTTCACCACTTCCTGTGTGAGGTAGGGTCGTACTATATGGCTGTTCCTCTTCCTGTGTGAGGTAGGGTCGTACTCTATGGCTGTTCCTCTTCCTGTGTGAGGTAGGGTCGTACTCTATGGCTGTTCCTCTTCCTGTGTGAGGTAGGGTCGTACTCTATGGCTGTTCCTCTTCCTGTGTGAGGTAGGGTCGTACTCTATGGCTGTTCCTTTTCCTGTGTGAGGTAGGGTCGTACTCTATGGCTGTGCCTCTTCCTGTGTGAGGTAGGGTCGTACTCTATGGCTGTTCCTCTTCCTGTGTGAGGTAGGGTCGTACTCTATGGCTGTTCCTCTTCCTGTGTGAGGTAGGGTCGTACTCTATGGCTGTTCCTTTTCCTGTGTGAGGTAGGGTCGTACTCTATGGCTGTTCCTCTTCCTGTGTGAGGTAGGGTCGTACTCTATGGCTGTTCCTTTTCCTGTGTGAGGTAGGGTCGTACTCTATGGCTGTTCCTCTTCCTGTGTGAGGTAGGGTCGTACTCTATGGCTGTTCGTCTTCCTGTGTGAGGTAGGGTCGTACTCTATGGCTGTTCCTCTTCCTGTGTGAGGTAGGGTCGTACTCTATGGCTGTTCCTCTTCCTGTGTGAGGTAGGGTCGTACTCTATGGCTGTTCCTCTTCCTGTGTGAGGTAGGGTCGTACTCTATGGCTGTTCCTCTTCCTGTGTGAGGTAGGGTCGTACTCTATGGCTGTTCCTCTTCCTGTGTGAGGTAGGGTCGTACTCTATGGCTGTTCCTCTTCCTGTGTGAGGTAGGGTCGTACTCTATGGCTGTTCCTCTTCCTGTGTGAGGTAGGGTCGTACTCTATGGCTGTTCCTCTTCCTGTGTGAGGTAGGGTCGTACTCTATGGCTGTTCCTCTTCCTGTGTGAGGTAGGGTCGTACTCTATGGCTGTTCCTCTTCCTGTGTGAGGTAGGGTCGTACTCTATGGCTGTTCCTCTTCCTGTGTGAGGTAGGGTCGTACTCTATGGCTGTTCCTCTTCCTGTGTGAGGTAGGGTCGTACTCTATGGCTGTTCCTCTTCCTGTGTGAGGTAGGGTCGTACTCTATGGCTGTTCCTCTTCCTGTGTGAGGTAGGGTCGTACTCTATGGCTGTTGTAGAAGCATGAACCTGCAGGAGCGTGTCACTGTTTTGATGTTTGCACAGTCTTGCAGGAATAAATAATAATAATAAATACGGTAAAATAATATTTTGTAACAAGAGTGAGCGTAATGGTAACATTACATGAACAGTTTATGTGTATTGGGGTGAAGGGAAACAAATGTCAACAATGGTAAACGGCTGGTACACCAACACCATCTGTGAGTAGGCTCTGTTTTAATATGGCTGGAACACCAACACCATCTGTGAGTAGGCTCTGTTTTAATATGGCTGGTACACCAACACCATCTGTGAGTAGGCTCTGTTTTAATATGGCTGGAACACCAACACCATCTGTGAGTAGGCTCTGTTTTAATATGGCTGGAACACCAACACCATCTGTGAGTAGGCTCTGTTTTAATATGGCTGGTACACCAACACCATCTGTGAGTAGGCTCTGTTTTAATATGGCTGGTACACCAACAACATCTGTGAGTAGGCTCTGTTTTAATATGGCTGGTACACCAACAACATCTGTGAGTAGGCTCTGTTTTAATATGGCTGGTACACCAACAACATCTGTGAGTAGGCTCTGTTTTAATATGGCTGGAACACCAACAACATCTGTGAGTAGGCTCTGTTTTAATATGGCTGGTACACCAACAACATCTGTGAGTAGGCTCTGTTTTAATATGGCTGGTACACCAACAACATCTGTGAGTAGGCTCTGTTTTAATATGGCTGGTACACCAACAACATCTGTGAGTAGGCTCTGTTTTAATATGGCTGGTACACCAACAACATCTGTGAGTAGGCTCTGTTTTAATATGGCTGGTACACCAACACCATCTGTGAGTAGGCTCTGTTTTAATATGGCTGGTACACCAACAACATCTGTGAGTAGGCTCTGTTTTAATATGGCTGGAACACCAACAACATCTGTGAGTAGGCTCTGTTTTAATATGGCTGGAACACCAACAACATCTGTGAGTAGGCTCTGTTTTAATATGGCTGGTACACCAACACCATCTGTGAGTAGGCTCTGTTTTAATATGGCTGGAACACCAACAACATCTGTGAGTAGGCTCTGTTTTAATATGGCTGGTACACCAACACCATCTGTGAGTAGGCTCTGTTTTAATATGGCTGGTACACCAACACCATCTGTGAGTAGGCTCTGTTTTAATATGGCTGGAACACCAACAACATCTGTGAGTAGGCTCTGTTTTAATATGGCTGGTACACCAACACCATCTGTGAGTAGGCTCTGTTTTAATATGGCTGGTACACCAACACCATCTGTGAGTAGGCTCTGTTTTAATATGGCTGGTACACCAACAACATCTGTGAGTAGGCTCTGTTTTAATATGGCTGGTACACCAACAACATCTGTGAGTAGGCTCTGTTTTAATATGGCTGGTACACCAACAACATCTGTGAGTAGGCTCTGTTTTAAAGGGAGAAATGAGATGCTGAAACTGTGTGTGGTGTTACCTTCACCTCCATGGCGGTCCAGTGTTGCCTTCTGTGGTAGTCAGTCTCACTGTTGTTTACCCGACTCTGTCTTAACTGGGGAGGACAGGAGAGAGATGAGAGGAGACTGGGGAGGACAGGAGAGACTGGGGAAGACAGGAGAGACTGGGGAGGACAGGAGAGAGATGAGAGGAGACTGGGGAGGACAGGAGAGACGGTGGCGGACAGGAGAGAGATGAGAGGGGCAGAGTTCAGAATATAACGGCAGAACATCTGTGTGTGTCACATAAAAAACAGTGACAAAATAGTGCACATGATATACTGTAGTAGTAAAAGGTAAGCTACTCACCTTTAACTAGTAAACCACTGGACCTATGGAGCTTTAACTAGTAGACCACTAGACTAATGGAGCTTTAACTAGTAGACCACTGGACTAATTGAGCTTTAACTAGTAGACCACTTGAGTAATGGAGCTTTAACTAGTAGACCACTTGAGTAATGGAGTTTTAACTAGTAGACCACTGGACTAATGGAGCTTTAACTAGTAGACCACTGGACTAATGGAGCTTTAACTAGTAGACCACTGGAGTAATGGAGCTTTAACTAGTAGACCACTTGACTAATTGAGCTTTAACTAGTAGACCACTGGACCTATGGAGCTTTAACTAGTAGACCACTGGACTAATGGAGCTTTAACTAGAGGCCACTGGAGTAATGGAGTTTTAACTAGTAGACCACTGGACTAATGGAGCTTTAACTAGTAGACCACTGGAGTAATGGAGTTTTAACTAGTATACCACTGGACTAATGGAGCTTTAACTAGTAGACCACTGGACTAATGGAGTTTTAACTAGTAGACCACTGGACTAATGGAGCTTTAACTAGTAGACCACTGGACTAATGGAGTTTTAACTAGTAGACCACTGGACTAATGGAGCTTTAACTAGTAGACCACTGGACTAATGGAGTTTTAACTAGTAGACCACTGGACTAATGGAGTTTTAACTAGTAGACCACTGGACTAATGGAGCTTTAACTAGTAGGCCACTGGACTAATGGAGTTTTAACTAGTAGACCACTGGACTAATGGAGTTTTAACTAGTAGACCACTGGACTAATGGAGTTTTAACTAGTAGACCACTGGACTAATGGAGCTTTAACTAGTAGACCACTGGACTAATGGAGTTTTAACTAGTAGGCCACTGGACTAATGGAGTTTTAACTAGTAGACCACTGGACTAATGGAGCTTTAACTAGTAGACCACTGGACTAATGGAGTTTTAACTAGTAGACCACTGGACTAATGGAGCTTTAACTAGTAGACCACTGGACTAATGGAGCTGCAAATGAGACAAAGAATCAGAAACAGATGAATTAGGAAGTGTATTGTTTTCTCATGACCTTACCCACTCTAACGTGGTGTGGTGGCCTTCTGCTAAGCTGTTAGAAACACAAGGTAAGGAATTCCAGTGAAATACTAGGTGTGGTTTCTGTGCTCCCTGTAGGTAGCCTAGCGGTTAGAGCATTGGGCCAGTAACTGGAAGGATGCTGGATCGAATCCCTGAGCTGACAAGGTAAAAATCTGTCATTCTGCCCCTGAGCAAGGCAGTTAACCCACTGTTCCCTGGGCACTGAAGATGTGGGTGTTGATTAAGGCACAAAGGGTTGAATTCCTGCAGGATTTCTATGGGGGTTTGGCGTTGAACATGAAGGATATTCTTTGCAGAATTCCGCATGCAGAGTCTCAATTGGGTGTTTGTCTTATTTTGTGAATTCTTGGTTGGTGAGTGGACCCCAGGCCTCACAACCATAAAGGGCAATGGGTTCTAAACCTGATTTTAAAGTATTTTTAGCCAGATCCTATCTTGGATGTCATGTTTTATGTTCATTTTGATGGCGTAGAAGGCCCGTCTTCCCTTGTCTTTTAGATATCTCTCTCTCTCTCTCTCTCTCTCTCTCTCTCTCTCTCTCTCTCTCTCTCTCTCTCTCTCTCTCTCTCTCTCTCTCTCTCTCTCTCTCTCTCTCTCTCTCTCTCTCTCTCTCTCTCTCTCTCTCTCTCTCTCTCATACACACACATGCAATTATCCACATTATAAACATCCCTCCACATTATAAACATCCCTCCACATTATAAACATCCCTCCACATTATAAACATCCCTCCACATTATAAACATCCATCCACATTATAAACATCCCTCCACATTATAAACATCCCTCCACATTATAAACATCCCTCCACATTATAAACATCCCTCCACATCATAAACATCCCTCCACATTATAAACATCCCTCCACATTATAAACATCCCTCCACATTATAAATATCCCTCCACATTATAAACATCCCTCCACATTATAAACATCCCTCCACATTATAAATATCCCTCCACATTATAAATATCCCTCCACATTATAAACATCCCTCCACATTATAAACATCCCTCCACATTATAAACATCCCTCCACATTATAAACATCCCTCCACATTATAAATATCCCTCCACATTATAAATATCCCTCCACATTATAAACATCCCTCCACATTATAAACATCCCTCCACATTATAAACATCCCTCCACATTATAAACATCCCTCCACATTATAAACATCCCTCCACATTATAAACATCCCTCCACATTATAAACATCCCTCCACATTATAAATATCCCTCCACATTATAAACATCCCTCCACATTATAAATATCCCTCCACATTATAAACATCCCTCCACATTATAAACATCCCTCCACATTATAAACATCCCTCCACATTATAAACATCCCTCCACATTATAAACATCCCTCCACATTATAAACATCCCTCCACATCATAAACATCCCTCCACATTATAAACATCCCTCCACATTATAAACATCCCTCCACATTATAAACATCCCTCCACATTATAAACATCCCTCCACATTATAAACATCCCTCTACATTATAAACATCCCTCCACATTATAAACATCCCTCCACATTATAAACACACACAGACAACCTACTTACATTCTTAATCAGACTGACCAGACAAACAACAAAGCAGGTGACAGACACAGTGCATCTGTGTACTGCTTTGGTGTGTATGTGGGTGGGTGGGTATAATCAGGCTGTTATGTGAGAGGCTGGTTCAGTCTCCCAGCTTTTATTTTTATTTAACCTTTATTAGTTATCACACCGGTGGGGAGAAAGGGCATTCTTCTTACCAAACCACATGCCCTTTGTTTTGTTCAGAACAAAGTTAAGGGCAGGGGAGCCTTGGGGTACTCCCTTGGTGACAGGCAGTGGCTGAGACAGCAGATGTTCTGATTTTACACACTACACTCTTTGAGAGAGGTAGTTAGCAAACTAGGCCAAAGACCCCTCAGAGACACCAATCCTCCTTAGCCGGCCCACAAGAATGGAATGGTCTACCGTATCAAAATCTTTGTCCAAGTCAATAAAAATAGCAGCACAACATTGCTTAGAATCGAGGGCCATGGTGATGTCATTTAGGACCTTTAAGGTTGCAGTGACACATCCATAACCTGAGCAGAAACCAGATTGCATTCCAGAGAGAATACTACAGACATCAAGAAAGTCAGTCAGTTGATTATCGACAAGTTTTTCAGGTAGGGTACAGGCCAGGAGAGAGCTTAGGGCAGGTAGGGTACAGGCCAGGAGAGAGCTTAGGGCAGGTAGGGTACAGGCCAGGAGAGAGCTTAGGGCAGGTAGGGTACAGGCCAGGAGAGAGTTTAGGGCAGGTAGGGTACAGGCCAGGAGAGAGCTTAGGGCAGGTAGGGTACAGGCCAGGAGAGAGCTTAGGGCAGGTAGGGTACAGGCCAGGAGAGAGCTTAGGGCAGGTAGGGTACAGGCCAGGAGAGAGCTTAGGGCAGGTAGGGTACAGGCCAGGAGAGAGCTTAGGGCAGGTAGGGTACAGGCCAGGAGAGAGTTTAGGGCAGGTAGGGTACAGGCCAGGAGAGAGCTTAGGGCAGGTAGGGTACAGGCCAGGAGAGAGCTTAGGGCAGGTAGGGTACAGGCCAGGAGAGAGCTTAGGGCAGGTAGGGTACAGGCCAGGAGAGAGCTTAGGGCAGGTAGGGTACAGGCCAGGAGAGAGCTTAGGGCAGGTAGGGTACAGGCCAGGAGAGAGCTTAGGGCAGGTAGGGTACAGGCCGGTGCTGATGGAGGACGATAGCACCCAGCAACACTCAATAAAGAGCTATTTGAAAGTTTAATGCTTAAAACCAGCAAATCAAATTGTTTGGGGACAGACTTGGTGGAGACAACCGAGCACTGAAGGTGATCCTTGGTAAAGATCGCCACTCCACCACCTTTGGAAGATCTGTCTTGCCGGAAAAGTTTATAACCAGAAAGGTTAACATCAGTGTTCAAAACACTCTTCCTTAACCACGTCTCAGTAATGACCAACACATCTGGATTGGAGCTGTGAACCCACACTTTCAATTGATACATTTCAGGTAATAAGCTTCTAGTGTTAACATGCACATTAACGTTTGCGAGAGCAGAAATCAGTGAAACAGATATCAGAACACAAGTGAGAATTGTGGCTATCAACAGTAGATGGGCCATGTGTCACGTTCCTGACCTGTTTTATGTTATTTTTGTATGTGTTTAGTTGGTCAGGGCGTGAGTTGGGGTGGGCATTCTATGTTTTGTGTTTCTATGTTTAGGTCACTTGTAATTAGCCTTATATGGTTCTCAATCAGAGACAGGTGTTTGACGTTTTCCTCTGATTGAGAACCATATATAGGTTGGCTGTTTCACACTGTTTGTTGGTGGGTGATTGTCTCCTGTGTTTGTGTCTGCGCACCACACAGGATTGTTTCGGCGTGTTATTTCGTTTATGTAGTCTGTTTCCTGCTCGTGAGTTCTTCGTGTCTTTTATGTAAGTTCCATGTTTCAGGTTTCGTCTACGTTGTCCGTTTGTTATTTTGTATTTCAAGTATAGTTCGTTTTTGTTCTTGTTTAAATAAATCATTATGTCATCACACCTCGCTGCGCATTGGTCTACTGATCCTTCTCTCCTCTCCTTGTCCGAGGAAGAGGAGGACGACACCCGTTACACCATGGTGTACATCCACATGTATAGATATCATCAGCAGTAATACAATCAGGGCATGGCAGAGGACAGGGAGAGCTCTGCAGTGCATCAGATGGCAACACGATTATATTGTACAGCACTTTCATTAGGTAACATGAATACAAAGCTGGCGAGAGGTAGTGAGAACAGGATCAGAGTCCCGAGTGTGGGAACAAACATTGTCTGTCCCATGGTTGGGTAAACAAGCAAGTCCATAGTCAATAAAGCACGCAGGAGTCATGAGGCAAATAGCATAACCAACGGAGGAGGGGAAAGATGGGGGGGGGGGGTGGGAGGAGAAGGAGAGGAGGGTTGTTGATACAGCTTTAACACCAATCAGAGAAAGATTGGGAGAAGGATAAAGGGAGAAAAACTGCTGAAAAGAAAGAGGGGAGAGATGATGAAATAAAGATGGCAGAGAGACTGTTTTCATCTTGTTTTTGGGTTGTTTATTTGGTCACATTTGTGTATGTACGTATTAATTGTATGTATGTTTAATGTGTGTGTGTGTGTGTGTGCGTGCGTGCGTGCGTGTACGTATAAGGTTGTGTGAGTGTTAGTGTGGATGCCTCACTGTGGGAGATGGACATTTCTGTAAAAGGCAGAGGTTGCCCCTAGCAACAGGCCTCATTGTAAACAGATCCTTGCTATAGACACACACACACACACACACACACACACACACACACACACACACACACACACACACACACACACACACACACACACACACACACACACACACACACACACACACACAATGCACTATTTGAGATGTCTTTTTATCTTTTCAGTGTTGGCTGATTGTTGTGTTTCTTGTAAAATAAGCTGTGACTGGTTCAGCCTACCCAGAGGGCTAAGTAACAACATTTTAGTATTCATTCAATTTCCAAAGAACATTTAAAAAACAACAACAACCTATTCTCTTTGTATTTATGATCTCTCAGAGTAAAGCTATTCCCAATAGTGTACTACTAATATAAGTAAACACTACTGCACCAAACATAGTGCACTATTGAGGGAATAGCACTACTACTGACAAGGTAGTACACTATAGAGTGAATAGGGTGCCAGACGTAGTGTTCTATAGAATGAATAGGGTGCCAGATGTAGTGTACTATAGAGTGAATAGGGTGCCAGACGTAGTGTACTATAGAGTGAATAGGGTGCCAGTCGTAGTGTTCTATAGAATGAATAGGGTGCCAGATGTAGTGTTCTTTAGAGTGAATAGGGTGCCAGATGTAGTGTACTATAGAGTGAATAGGGTGCCAGATGTAGTGTACTATAGAGTGAATAGGGTGCCAGACGTAGTGTTCTATAGAGTGAATAGGGTGCCAGACGTAGTGTACTATAGAGTGAATAGGGTGCCAGACGTAGTGTTCTATAGAGTGAATAGGGTGCCGGACATAGTGTACTTTAGAGTGAATAGGGTGCCAGACGTAGTGTACTATAGAGTGAATAGGGTGCCAGGCGTAGTGTTCTTTAGAGTGAATAGGGTGCCAGACGTAGTGTACTATAGAGTGAATAGGGTGCCGGACATAGTGTACTTTAGAGTGAATAGGGTGCCAGACGTAGTGTACTATAGAGTGAATAGGGTGCCAGATGTAGTGTTCTATAGAGTGAATAGGGTGCCAGACGTAGTGTTCTATAGAGTGAATAAGGTGCCAGACGTAGTGTTCTTTAGAGTGAATAGGGTGCCAGACGTAGTGTTCTATAGAGTGAATAGGGTGCCAGACGTAGTGTTCTATAGAGTGAATAGGGTGCCAGACGTAGTGTTCTATAGAATGAATAGGGAGCCTGATGTAGTGTACTATAGAGTGAATAGGGTGCCAGACGTAGTGTTCTTTAGAGTGAATAGGGTGCCGGACATAGTGTACTTTAGAGTGAATAGGGTGCCAGACGTAGTGTACTATAGAGTGAATAGGGTGCCAGACGTAGTGTTCTATAGAGTGAATAGGGTGCCAGACGTAGTGTTCTATAGAGTGAATAGGGTGCCAGACGTAGTGTTCTATAGAGTGAATAAGGTGCCAGACGTAGTGTTCTATAGAGTGAATAGGGTGCCAGACATAGTGTACTATAGAGTGAATAGGGTGCCAGACGTAGTGTTCTTTAGAGTGAATAGGGTGCCAGACGTAGTGTTCTTTAGAGTGAATAGCGTGCCAGACGTAGTGTACTATAGAGTGAATAGGGTGCCAGACGTAGTGTACTATAGAGTGAATAGGGTGCCAGACGTAGTGTTCTATAGAGTGAATAGGGTGCCAGACGTAGTGTTCTATAGAGTGAATAGGGTGCCAGACGTAGTGTTTTATAGAGTGAATAGGGTGCCAGACATAGTGTACTATAGAGTGAATAGGGTGCCAGACGTAGTGTTCTATAGAGTGAATAGGGTACCAGACGTAGTGTACTATAGAGTGAATAGGGTGCCAGACGTAGTGTTCTATAGAGTGAATAGGGTGCCAGACATAGTGTTCTTTAGAGTGAATAGGGTGCCAGATGTAGTGTTCTATAGAGTGAATAGGGTGCCAGACGTAGTGTTCTTTAGAGTGAATAGGGTGCCAGTCGTAGTGTTCTATAGAGTGAATAGGGTGCCAGACGTAGTGTACTATAGAGTGAATAGGGTGCCAGACGTAGTGTTCTATAGAGTGAATAGGGTGCCAGACGTAGTGTTCTTTAGAGTGAATAGGGTGCCAGACGTAGTGTACTATAGAGTGAATAGGGTGCCAGACGTAGTGTTCTTTAGAGTGAATAGGGTGCCAGACGTAGTGTTCTTTAGAGTGAATAGGGTGCCATTTGAGTCTTGGTTCTAGTACAATCCATAGTGAAGCAAGTTAAGGTCAGGTTTCTAGTGTCTGCATTCATTATGGTTGTATTGGATTTCAGTGGCATCAAGTTTCCTTTGTGTTTCCTGAGAGCAGTGGGTTTACAGTAGCTAGTTGGCAATGTGTGTGTGTGTGTGTGTGTGTGTGTGTGTGTGTGTGTGTGTGTGTGTGTCTTCCTGCCTGCCTGCCAGAGAAGCCTCAGTATATACCCTAAACCTACAGTATATACCCTCAGTATATACCCTAAACCTACAGTATATACCCTCAGTATATACTCTAAACCTACAGTATATACCCTCAGTATATACCCTAAACCTACAGTATATAGCCTCAGTATATACTCTAAACCTACAGTATATACCCTCAGTATATACCCTAAACCTACAGTATATACCCTCAGTATATACTCTAAACCTACAGTATATACCCTCAGTATATACTCTAAACCTACAGTATATACTCTAAACCTACAGTATATACCCTAACCCTACAGTATATACCCTACAGTATGTACCCTACAGTGTATATAGCCTAACCCTGCAGTATATACCCTAAACCTGCAGTATATACCCTAAACCTGCAGTATATACCCTAAACCTACAGTATATACCCTAAACATACAGTATATACCCTAAACCTGCAGTATATACCCTAAACCTGCAGTATATACCCTAAACCTACAGTATATACCCTAAACCTACAGTATATACCCTAAACCTACAGTATATACCCTACAGTATGTATCCTACAGTGTATATACCCTAAACCTACATTATATACCCTAACCCTACAGTATATATCCCAAAGCTGCAGTATATACCCTAAACCTACAGTATGTACCCTACAGTATATACCCTAAACCTACAGTATGTACCCTACAGTATTAACCCTAAACCTACAGTATGTACCCTACAGTATATACCCTAAACCTACAGTATGTACCATACAGTATATACCCTAAACCTACAGTATGTACCCTACAGTATATACCCTAAATGTCACGGTTCTCTAAAGTAGAACCCAGAAGCAGACCAGGACAAGGAGAGTAAGACGAAGGTGAGTATTTATTTACAAGTTTAAATGTAGTGATAGAAAAATCCAAGTAGCGGAGCGGGCAGCGGAGGTGAGTTGATGGAATTGAGTAAGCAGATCCAAGGAAGTAACTGAAGTCACCGACGACCAGGTAGGGATGGGATGAGTGTTCCGGGTGAATGACTGTAGACAGAAAAAACGGAGGTAAGTTCAAGGCAAGCAAGACGTACAAAACAACAAAACAAACTCTATCAAACTGGAGGCTGATACGCTGGCACAACATACTGTTCATGGCTAACGATCCGGCAGGGAATGGATGTCAGGTCAGCGCTTATGAAGTGGAGGGGTGATGATCAGGACCAGGTGTGCAGATGGCTGATGGGATACAGGTGCGGGTACTCAGAGATCCTCCAACTAGCTACGTCGCCCGGCAACCAGACAGGGTGCGTTCCAGGACACCGGAAAAAACACTCCAGGACAGAACACAGGCAAAAACAGACTCAGGAAGCGGGATTCGTGACACTAAACCTACAGTATGTACCCTACAGTATATACCCTAAACCTACAGTATATACCCTACAGTATGTACCCTACAGTATATACCCTAAACCTACAGTATATACCCTACAGTATGTACCCTACAGTATATACCCTAAACCTACAGTATGTACCCTACAGTATATACCCTAAACCTACAGTATGTACCCTACAGTATATACCCTAAACCTACAGTATGTACCCTACAGTATATACCCTAAACCTATGCAAATGCAAATAATCTGGGTAGCCATTGGCTTGGGGGTAGAAGCTATTTAGGAGCGTCTTGGACCTAGACTTGATGCTCCGGTACCACTTGCCGTGCGGTAGCAGAGAGAACAGACTAGGGTGGCTGGAGTCTTTTACAATTTTTAGGGCCTTCCTCTGACACCGCCTGGTATAGAGGTCCTGGATGGCAGGAAACTGGGCCCCGGGGATGTACTGGGCTGTACGCACTACCCTCTGTAGTGCCTTGCGGTCGGAGGCCGAGCAGTTGCCATTCCAGGCAGTAATGCAACCCGTCAGGATGCTCTCGATGGTGCAGCTGTAAGACCTTTTGAGGATCTGAGGACCCATGCCAAATCTTCTCAGTCTCTTGAGGGGGAAAAGGTTTTGTCGTGCCTTCTTCACGACTGTCATGGTGTTCTTGGACCATGTTAGTTTGTTGGTGTGGACGCCAAGGAACTTGAAGCTCTCAACCTGCTCCACTCCAGCCCCATCGATGAGAATGGGGGCGTGCTCGGTCCTCCTTTTCCTCTAGTCCACAATCATCTATTTTGTCTTGATCACATTGAGGTAGAGGTTGTTGTCCTTGCACCACACGGTCAGGTCTCTGACCTCCTCCCTATAGGCTGTCTCATCGTTGTCTGTGATCAGGCCTACCACTGTTGTGTCGTCTGCAAACTTAATGATAGTGTTGGAGTCGTGCCTGGCCATGCAGTCGTGGGTGAACAGGGAGTACAGGAGGGGACTGAGCACGCACCCCTGGAGAGCTCCAGTATTGAGGATCAGCATGGCAGATGTGTTGCTACCTACCCTCACCACCTGGGGGCGGCCCGTCAGGAAGTCCAGGATCCAGTTGCAGAGGGAGGTGTTTAGTCCCAGGTTCCTTAGCTTAGTGATGAGCTTTGAGGGTACTATGGTGTTGAACGCTGAGCTGTAGTCAATGAATAGCATTCTCACATAGGTGTTCCTTTTGTCCAGGTGGGAAAGGGCAGTGTGGAGTGTAATAGAGATTGCATCATCTGTGGATCTGTTTGGGCGGTATGCAAATTGGAGTGGGTATAGGGTTTCTGGGATAATGGTGTTGATGTGAGCCATTACCAGCCTTTCAAAGCACTTCATGGCTACGGACGTGAGTGCTACGGGTCTGTAGTCATTTAGGCAGGTTGCCTTTGTGTTCTTGGGCATAGGGACTATGGTGGTCTGCTTGAAACATGTTGGTATTGCAGACTCAATCAGGGACATGTTGAAAATGTCAGTGAAGACACCTGCCAGTTGGTCAGCATATGCCCGGAGTACACGTCCTGGTAATCCGTCTGGCCCCGCAGCCTTGTGTATGTTGACCTGTTTGAAGGTCTTACTCACGTTGGCTACGGAGAGCGTGATCACACAGTCGTCCGGAACAGCTGATGCTCTCATGCATGCCTCAGTGTTGCTTGCCTCGAAGCGAGCATAGAAGTGGTTTAGCTCGTCTGGTAGGCTCGTGTCACTGGGCAGCTCGCGGCTGTGCTTCTCTTTGTTGTCTGTAATAGTTTGCAAGCCCTGCTACGTCCGACGAGCGTCGGAGCCGGTGTAGTATGATTCAATCTTAGCCCTGTATTGACGCTTTGCCTGTTTGATGGTTCGTCGCAGGGCATAGCGGGATTTCTTGTAAGCTTCCGGGTTAGAGTCCCGCACCTTGAAGCGGCAGCTCTACCCTTTAGCTCGGTGCGAATGTTGCCTGTAATCCATGGCTTCTGGTTGGGGTATGTACGTACAGTCACTGTGGGGACTACGTCCTCAATGCACTTATTGATAAAGCCAGTGACTGATGTGGTGTATTCCTCAATGTCATCGGAAGCATCCTGGAACATGTTCCAGTCTGTGATAGCAAAACAGTCCTGTAGTTTAGCATATGCTTCATCTGACCATTTTTTTATACCGAGTCACTAGTGCTTCCTGTTTTAATTTTTGCTCAGTTATAAAACTCCATAGTACGCAGTTATAACACTCTATAGTACTCAGTTATAAAACTCTATAGTACTCAGTTATAAAACTCCATAGTACTCAGTTATAACACTCTATAGTACTCAGTTATAAAACTCCATAGTACTCAGTTATAACACTCTATAGTACTCAGTTATAAAACTCTATAGTACTCAGTTATAAAACTCCATAGTACTCAGTTATAACACTCTATAGTACTCAGTTATAAAACTCTATAGTACTCAGTTATTAAACTCTATAGTACTCAGTTATAAAACTCCATAGTACTCAAGAGTAGTCTCTAATGTATAGTCCCCCTCTCTTCTCTCCTTCTCTTTTCTCTAATGTATAGTCCCCCTCTCTTCTCTCCTTCTCTTTTCTCTGATGGATAGTCCCACTCTCTTCTCTCCTTTCTCTCCTTCTCTCTGCCTTTATAATTCTGAAAGTAGAGTCTGTAATCTAACTAAATGTTCTCTGAGAAATTTAAATAAACAAATAAACAATCTCTCTCTCTCTCTCTCTCTCTCTCTCTCTCTCTCTCTCTCTCTCTCTCTCTCTCTCTCTCTCTCTCTCTCTCTCTCTCTCTCTCCCCCCCTCCCCCCCCTCTCTCTCTCTCCCTTCCCCCCTCTCTCTCTCTCCCTCCCCCCCTCTCTCTCTCTCCCTCCCCCCCTCTCTCTCCCCCCCTCTCTCCCCCCCCCTCTCCCCCCCCCCCCCTCTCTCCCCCCCCCCCTCTCTCCCTCTAGGGTCAGGCCTGGGTTCCGTCTATAGATGAAGAAAGTTCTTCCAGAGATGAGTTCTATGATGATGAAGACCTCTTCTCAGGCTCCGGATCTGGCTGTGAGTGTCCTGTGTGTGTGTGTGTGTGTGTGTGTGTGTGTGTGTGTGTGTGTGTGTGTGTGTGTGTGTGTGTGTGTGTGTGTGTGTGTGTGTGTGTGTGTGTGTGTGTGTGTGTGTGTGTGTGTGTAGGCATGTTTGAACAGGTCTATGTTAGAATCCATGTGTGTGTGAGTTCTTAAATCTGCAGCTCTGACTCTGTGGTCTACCTGAACACAGGGACTATACACATAGGCACTCACACATTTTACCTGAAAACGGGAACTGGACACAGAAACTAAAGCAAACACACACACAGAGATTGAACGCGCACACACCCCCTCCCAGTAGCCAGGCCTCCACCCAGATCAAGTGATTTTATTTACTGTAATCTGATTACAGACAGCAGATCAGGTGATCACAAGTAGACAAGCCTTTGTGAGTTTGTTTGTGTGTGTGTGTGTGTGTGTGTGTGTGTGTGTGTGTGTGTGTGTGTGTGTGTGTGTGTGTGTGTGTGTGTGTGTGTGTGTGTGTGTGTGTGTGTGTGTGTGTGTGTGTGTGTGTGTAGAATTACCTCCATAACTTTAATCAGATGTATTATTCATTTTATTTGTTATATTAGAGGTCTTTGTTTCAGATTAGTTTCTATAACTGTAATTATCCAATCTCTCTCTGTTTCAGATTAGTTTCTATAACTAATTATCCATTCTCTCTCTGTTTCAGATTAGTTTCTATAACTGTAATTATCCATTCTCTCTCTGTTTCAGATTAGTTTCTATAACTGTAATTATCCAATCTCTCTCTGTTTCAGATTAGTTTCTATAACTGTAATTATCCATTCTCTCTCTGTTTCAGATTAGTTTCTATAACTAATTATCCATTCTCTCTCTGTTTCAGATTAGTTTCTATAACTGTAATTATCCATTCTCTCTCTGTTTCAGATTAGTTTCTATAACTGTAATTATCCATTCTCTCTCTGTTTCAGATTAGTTTCTATAACTGTAATTATCCATTCTCTCTCTGTTTCAGATTAGTTTCTATAACTGTAATTATCCATTCTCTCTCTGTTTCAGAGTATAGCCTATACCTCTTTCTTTTCCTCTCACTCTGATAACATACAGTATTTTAGTTCATATTTAGTTTAACAACTAACCCCTCTCCTTCCATCTTTCTTTCTCTCCGTAGTTCCAGAGATGAAGGTCAACCCTACAGCGGTGGGCGTATCTTTACCTACGGAAGCGCCCCTCCCCTTCTCCACCACCCAGGCCACTGGCCCCGCCCCCTCGGCCCCACCTGTAGCCGAGCCCAGCCCTAAACTTGACGTCCTTCCTACCCCACTACCCACTGAGGGAGAAGGGGAGAGCGGGGTAGAGTGGGAGAGAGAACAAGAGAGGGAGAGAGAACAAGAGAGGGAGAGGGAACAAGAGAAGGAGAGGGAACAAGAGAAGGAGAGGGAACAAGAGAAGGAGAGGGAACAAGAGAGGGAGAGGGAACAAGAGAGGGAGAGGGAACAAGAGAGGGAGAGGGAACAAGAGAGGGAGAGGGAACAAGAGAAGGAGAGGGAACAAGAGAAGGAGAGGGAACAAGAGAAGGAGAGGGAACAAGAGAAGGAGAGGGAACAAGAGAAGGAGAGGGAACAAGAGAAGGAGAGGGAACAAGAGAAGGAGAGGGAACAAGAGAAGGAGAGGGAACAAGAGAAGGAGAGGGAACAAGAGAAGGAGAGGGAACAAGAGAAGGAGAGGGAACAAGAGAAGGAGAGGGAACAAGAGAAGGAGAGGGAACAAGAGAAGGAGAGGGAACAAGAGAAGGAGAGGGAACAAGAGAGGGAGAGGGAACAAGAGAAGGAGAGGGAACAAGAGAAGGAGAGGAAACAAGAGAAGGAGAGGGAACAAGAGAAGGAGAGGGAACAAGAGAGGGAGAGGGAACAAGAGAGGGAGAGGGAACAATTGAAGGAGAGGGAACAAGAGAAGGAGAGGGAACAAGAGAAGGAGAGAGAAAAAGAGAGGGAGAGGGAACGAGAGAGGGAGAGGGAACGAGAGAGGGAGAGGGAACGAGAGAGGGAGAGGGAACGAGAGAGGGAGAGGGAACGAGAGAGGGAGAGGGAACGAGAGAGGGAGAGGGTGAGAGAACGAGAAAGAGAGAGGATACGGGAATTAGAGAGGGAACAAGAAAGAGAGAAGGCCGCCCAGACTACCATCTCCCCCCGCAGCCCTGCAGCTCTTCCCATGGCAACCACCAGTTTGGCGACTCCTTCGGCGGAGAGCGCAGCACCCTCTAGCGGCGTGGAAGACTTGGGCACCACAGAAGAAGAGGACGAGGATGTTTACCTGTCCCCAGACCCCACCACCAGTTTACTTATGGAGACCACCACAGAAGAAGAAGAAGAAGTGACCACTACTGCCACAGAGACAGAGACCACACCCATCCCAGAGACAACAGCTCCAAACACTACGACTGGCCCAGCCCCAACTGAGAGGTCTAGCTCCGCCCCCTTCAGGCCCAGGGTTCCTGTGACCTTGCCTACTAAAGCTGCACCCACAGAGAAGAGCACACGTCCCCAGCTACCCTCTACGACGGTGTGTGTGTGTGTGTGTGTCCTGTGTGAATGTGTCATCACATGTGGAGTGAGAGACACAGGTGGGCCTCGTTAAGAGAGCGTTAGTAGCGTCGTTAATGATTCATTACATGATTAGAATCCAGATAAATGGACTGGAGCCAGTGGAGGCTGCTGAGGGGAGGACGGCTCTGAATAATGGCTGGGACGGAGCGAATTGAACGGCATCTAACACGTTCCGCTCCAGCCGTTACCACGAGTCCATCCTCCCCAATTAAGGTGCCACCAGCCTCCTGTGACAAACGCACATAATATGATGTTTATTTGGGTTCTCTATCTGATGTGTTCAACTGACATGGTCACTGTATTTCTCTCTCTCAGAATAATGAGTTGGGGGTTAACGGACCCAGCGGAGACTTTGAGATCCGTGAGGAGGACCATCGCCAGGGCAACGAGGTTGTTGGGCGTGGCGTGGAGACGGGAGCGGAGCCTGATCTGATTGGCAACACGATCAACACGGGAAGTTCTGCCGCTCAACTTCCTCAGAAGAACATCCTGGAGAGGAAGGAGGTCCTGATAGGCGAGTCTCTCTCACTCTATCTCTCTCTTTCTCTCTTCTAATCTCTGTCACTCCATCTCTCTCTTTGCCTTTTCTATTCTCTGTCATTCCATCTCTCTCTTTCTCTCTTCTAATCTTAATCTCTGTCACTCCATCTCTCTCTTTGCCTCTTCTAATCTCTGTCACTCCATCTCTCTCTTTCTTCTAATCTCTGTCACTCCATCTCTCTCTTTCTTCTAATCTCTGTCACTCCATCTCTCTCTTTGCCTCTTCTAATCTCTGTCACTCCATCTCTCTCTTTGCCTCTTCTAATCTTAATCTCTGTCACTCCATCTCTCTCTTTGCCTCTTCTAATCTCTGTCACTCCATCTCTCTCTTTCTTCTAATCTCTGTCACTCCATCTCTCTCTTTCTCTCTGTATTCTTCTGATTGGACATAGCCTTTTTGTCTTCATTCTGATTGGCTGTCTGTCTCTCCCCTCAGCCATTCAGATTGCTTGCCTGCTGGCGGTGGTTTTCGGTGCCTTCATGGTGATCGGTAAAGAGCAGGAGTCATACAGGGCTTAGCGTGTCCTTAGCGTGTCCGTGCGCTAGACACGTGTGCTGTTAGTTTGTTGTGTATGACCAGTAGCACACGCATTATATGAGTGTGTATGTGCTTGTGTGTCTTATTGACACATGATGTTAGCATGTATTGTGTAGGTGGGGACTATGTAAGGACACATGATGTTAGCGTGTACTGTGTAGGTGGGGACTATGTAAGGACACATGATGTTAGCATGTACTGTGTAGGTGGGGACTATGTAAGGACACATGATGTTAGCGTGTACTGTGTAGGTGGGGACTATGTAAGGACACATGATGTTAGCGTGTACTGTGTAGGTGGGGACTATGTAAGGACACATGATGTTAGCGTGTACTGTGTAGGTGGGGACTATGTAAGGACACATGATGTTAGCGTGTACTGTGTAGGTGGGGACTATGTAAGGACACAGCTTTGGGGACTTTAGATCATAATGACAGATAATAGTGAGTTGATATGTTGACATGTCAGTTGGTATACTAGCATTGTGTGCAGTGCTTGAAGTGGTACTTGAAGATGCGGGTATTTACTTACAGCTGCAATATGTAACTTTTTGGGTCAATCTGACCAAATGCACATAGAAATGTGAGTTATAGATCTGTGATTCGAAATTGAAAGCAAGTCTAGGAAGTGTTTTTGCGGCTTTTACTTTCGGTTTTGTATGCCAGCTTCAAACAAGCTGAAAATACAATATTTAGGTTATTGAAAAGAAATATATTTCACAGTGGTTTAGATGGTACAATGATTCTCTACACTATACATTGCTTGTTTTGTCACATAAACTGAAATTAGGCAACGCAACCAGGAAATGGTGGAGCGATTTCTGGATATTGCACCTTTAACTCACTCAATTTACCATGCCCGAGGGTGATTTTATTCTATTTGAATCCATTTCTATTGGCTATTCTCCACAAGTCCACTTCAACTGCATGGCGTTGGTCTGTTTCTGGTGGTTTCTTTACATTTTCTGTCCTATTTAGAATATGTTCTACAATGTTTGACCATATTTCTCTCCCTCTCGCTCTCGCCCCGTCCCTCCCTCTCGCTCTCTCCCCGTCCCTCCCTCTCGCTCTCTCCCCGTCCCTCCCTCTCGCTCTCTCCCCGTCCCTCCCTCTCGCTCTCTCCCCGTCTCTCCCTCTCGCTCTCTCCCCGTCCCTCCCTCTCGCTCTCTCCCCGTCCCTCCCTCTCGCTCTCTCCCCGTCCCTCCCTCTCGCTCTCTCCCCGTCCCTCCCTCTCGCTCTCTCCCCGTCTCTCCCTCTCGCTCTCTCCCCGTCCCTCCCTCTCGCTCTCTCCCCGTCCCTCCCTCTCGCTCTCTCCCCGTCCCTCCCTCTCGCTCTCTCCCCGTCTCTCCCTCTCGCTCTCTCCCCGTCTCTCCCTCTCGCTCTCTCCCCGTCCATCCCTCTCGCTCTCTCCCCATCCCTCCCTCTCGCTCTCTCCCCGTCCCTCCCTCTCGCTCTCTCCCCGTCCCTCCCTCTCGCTCTCTCCCCGTCTCTCCCTCTCGCTCTCTCCCCGTCCCTCCCTCTCGCTCTCTCCCCGTCTCTCCCTCTCGCTCTCTCCCTCTCGCTCTCTCCCCGTCCCTCCCTCTCGCTCTCTCCCCGTCCCTCCCTCTCGCTCTCTCCCCGTCCCTCCCTCTCGCTCTCTCCCCGTCCCTCCCTCTCGCTCTCTCCCCGTCTCTCCCTCTCGCTCTCTCCCCGTCTCTCCCTCTCGCTCTCTCCCCGTCCCTCCCTCTCGCTCTCTCCCCGTCCCTCCCTCTCGCTCTCTCCCCGTCCCTCCCTCTCGCTCTCTCCCCGTCCCTCCCTCTCGCTCTCTCCCCGTCCCTCCCTCTCGCTCTCTCCCCGTCCCTCCCTCTCGCTCTCTCCCCGTCCCTCCCTCTCGCTCTCTCCCCGTCTCTCCCTCTCGCTCTCTCCCTCTCACTCTTTCCCCATCCCTCCCTCTCTCTTCTTCCTTCCTTCCCGTCTGCTCTCTCTCCCTCCTCTCTCCTTCTCCCTCCCTCCATCTCTCCCTCCACAGCGGTGATAGTGGGGGGTGTGGTGGGGGCTCTGTTCGCAGCGTTCCTGGTCATGCTGCTGGTGTACAGGATGAAGAAGAAAGATGAGGGCAGCTACACGCTGGAGGAACCCAAACAGGCTACCGTCACCTACCAGAACCCTGACAAACAGGCTACCGTCACCTACCAGAACCCTGCCAAACAGGAGGAGTTCTATGCATGAGAGAGAGAGAGAGAGAGAGAGAGAGAGAGAGAGAGAGAGAGAGGTGTGTGTGTTTGTGAGAGAGAGAGAGAGAGACAGAGGGAGAGGGATCACTCCACCTCCTGTCTTGTCGCCTCACCTCTCCTTCCCATCTCTTCCTCCCTCTCCCCCATGTCATTTGTTGTTAAGAGTGCCTGTCTCCATGGACTCCGAACTTTCTTTAAAAAATTTAAAAATAAATGAACAAAAATATATAAGCTGAAAAAATAACCATAAACACATGATACACATATTTGTTTTTTTAAGTAAATGTTATGAATATTATACAATTATTGTTCTGATGTAATTCATTAATTTTCTTTTTTTTGTTGTAAAAACACAAGCTCTTATCCTGTGTTCCAGCACGATACTCTGTGTGTTCCACTGAGCAAATGAGCCAAGAGAAAGAGGGATGAGGGGAGAAGGAGGTAGGAGGGAGAGAGGTGTCATCTGATTGGCCACACAGATACTGGGGTCAAAGGTTAGAGGAAAGCTCACTATTGAATTGCCTTCCACCGTCCTGGTGCGCACACACACACACACACACACACACCGTGTGTACAGTCGTGGCCAAAAGTTTTGAGAATGACACAAATATTAATTTCCACAAAGTTTGCTGCTTCAGTGTCTTTAGATATTTTTGTCAGATGTTACTATGGAATACTGAAGTATAATTACAAGCATTTCATAAGTGTCAAAGGCTTTTATTGACAATTACATGAAGTTGATGCAAAGAGTCAATATTTGCAGTGTTGACCCTTCTTTTTCAAGACCTCTGCAATCCGCCCTGGCATGCTGTCAATTAACTTCTGGGCCACATCCTGACTGATGGCAGCCCATTCTTGCATAATCAATGCTTGGAGTTTGTCAGAATTTGTGGTTTTTTTTTTTTTATTTTTTTTTATTTTTTATTTTTTTTAACCCCTTTTCTCCCCAATTTTTCGTGGTATCCAATCGCTAGTAATTACTATCTTGTCTCATCGCTACAACTCCCGTACGGGCTCGGGAGAGACGAAGGTCGAAAGTCATGCGTCCTCCGAAGCACAACCCAACCTAGCCGCACTGCTTCTTAACACAGCGCGCCTCCAACCCGGAAGCCAGCCGCACCAATGTGTCGGAGGAAACACCGTGCACCCGCCCCCTCGGTTAGCGCGCACTGCGCCCGGCCCGCCACAGGAGTCGCTGGAGCGCGATGAGACAAGGATATCCCTACCGGCCAAACCCTCCCTAACCCGGACGACGCTAAGCCAATTGTGCGTCGCCCCACGGACCTCCCGGTCGCGGCCGGCTGCGACAGAGCCTGGGCGCGAACCCAGACTCTGGTGGCGCAGCATAGCACTGCGATGCAGTGCTCTAGACCACTGCGCCACCCGGGAGGCCCCATTTGTGGGTTTTTGATTGTCCACCCGCCTCTTGAGGATTGACCACAAGTTCTCAAAGGGATTAAGGTCTGGGGAGTTTCCTGGCCATGGACCCAAAATATCGATGCCACTTAGTTATCACTTTTGCCTTATGGCAAGGTGCTCCATCATGCTGGAAAAGGCATTGTTCGTCACCAAACTGTTCCTGGGTGGTTGGGAGAAGTTGTTCTCGGAGGATGTGTTGGTACCATTCTTTATTCATGGCTGTGTTCTTAGGCAAAATTGTGAGTGAGCCCACTCCCTTGGCTGAGAAGCAACCCCACACATGAATGGTCTCAGGATGCTTTACTGTTGGCATGACACAGGACTGATGGTAGCGCTCACTTTGTCTTCTCCGGACAAGCTTTTTTCCGGGTTGCCCCAAACAATCGGAAAGGGGATTCATCAGAGAAAATGACTTTACCCCAGTCCTCAGCAGTCCAATCCCTGTACCTTTTGCAGAATACCAGTCTGTCCCTGATGTTTTTCCTGGAGAGAAGTGGCTTCTTTGCTGCCCTTCTTGACTCCAGACCATCCTCCAAAAGTCTTCGCCTCACTGTGCGTGCAGATGCACTCACACCTGCCTGCTGCCATTCCTGAGCAAGCTCTGTACTGGTGGTGCCACGATCCAGCAGCTGAATCAACTTTAGGAGACGGTCCTGCCGCTTGCTGGACTTTCTTGGGCGCCCTGAAGCCTTCTTCACAACAATTGAACCGCTCTCCTTGAAGTTCTTGATGATCCGATAAATGGTTGATTTAGGTGCAATCTTACTGGCAGCAATATCCTTGCCTGTGAAGCCCTTTTTGTGCAAAGCAATGATGACAGCACGTGTTTCCTTGCAGGTAACCATGTTTGACAGAGGAAGAACAATGATTCCAAGCACAACCCTCCTTTTGAAGCTTCCAGTCTGTTATTCGAACTCAATCAGCATGACAGAGTGATTTCCAGCCTTGTCCTCGTCAACACTCACACCTGTGTTAACAAGAGAATCACTGACATGATGTCAGCTGGTCCTTTTGTGGCAGGGCTGAAATGCAGTGGAAATGTTTTTGGGGGATTCAGTTCATTTGCATGGTAAAGAGGGACTTTGCAATTAATTGCAATTCATCTGATCACTCTTCATAACATTCTGGAGTATATGCAAACTGAGGCAGCAGACTTTGTGAAAATTAATATTTGTTTCATTCTCAAAACTTTTGGCCACGACTGTACTGTGGTGATGTGTAGTGCACGAACACAAACACACACACACACACACACAGCTTGGACCCCTCTCTCTGTGCTTGGTCAATTGGAGTAGGGGAACCCTCCCACAACGCTCTGACAACCTCGGGACAACGTTGTGGCAACATTCACTGTTAGTTAGCAAAGGATTCTAACCAGGGATGTAGTGGTAAATAAACCGCTGAAGCCCGGTGGGGCGGCGAGTAACAAACATCAGCTAATGATAAGAATGACACTTGAGCATAGTAGATGTGTTAACACTGTTCACCAAGTAAAGGGGTGTTTAAACAACAGTTAACACTATTCACCAAGTAAAGGGGTGTTTAAACAATAGTTTACACTGTTCACCAAGTAAAGGGGTGTTTAAACAATAGTTTACACTATTCACCAAGTAAAGGGGTGTTTAAACAATAGTTTACACTGTTCACCAAGTTAAGGGGTGTTAAACAATAGTTTACACTGTTCACCAAGTAAAGGGGTGTTTAAACAATAGTTTACACTGTTCACCAAGTAAAGGGGTGTTTAAACAACAGTTTACACTGTTCACCAAGTAAAGGGGTGTTTAAACAATAGTTTACACTGTTCACCAAGTAAAGGGGTGTTTAAACAACAGTTTACACTGTTCACCAAGTAAAGGGGTGTTTAAACAATAGTTTACACTGTTCACCAAGTAAAGGGGTGTTTAAACAACAGTTTACACTGTTCACCAAGTAAAGGGGTGTTTAAACAACAGTTTACACTGTTCACCAAGTAAAGGGGTGTTTAAACAATAGTTTACGAGCGTTTACCCTCCTACATCCCTGGGTCGTATTCATTAAGCAGCAAATGAAGAAAACTAACGGAAACGGGGAGAGGGACTATCTGGCCTTGTCCTGTAAGAAATGCTCATTTCCGTTTTCCATTGCAAAACATTTTCCAACATTGTCCATTGCGTGTCTTAATGAATAGGACCCTGGTGCTGTATGCCAACACAGGGATAGTGGCTAGTTAGTTGTCTGGTCTGCTCCTTTATGCTGTACAAAAGTGATAGTTCTATGGATAGTGATATTGATAATCAATAATATGTCAATGTTCCAGACTGGATGGTAAATGATAATATTGATAATACTCCAACGGGAGGACATGTATTTAGCATTTTCAAAAGGTTATATGTAAACATCGTTGTCTGTCATCGTCACTCTAACCACGATCACTGTTTCTATATCACGTCAGTCTGTGGTATTAACCACGATCACTGTTTCTATATCACGTCAGTCTGTGGTATTAACCACGATCACTGTTTCTATATCACGTCAGTCTGTGGCGCTGTGCTCTCAACACACGCAAGCATGCGCTCACACAATTAAGCACATACACACACACACACACAAGCACGTGTTCACACGCTCGAACACAGACATACACACACAAACATACATATCACCTGCGCTTCATTGACTAAATATACATCAATCGTATCACTCACCATATCATTGACTAAATATACATCAATCATATCATTATCCTCATCAGACAAGGTGGTTTCAGTACGTTATTGATAAGTCATCAATCCGTTTCAGGTTGGTTAGAGTTTGGTCCGTTGTGTAAAAGCAAAATCGTGTATCCATCCAATCACCTGCATGCTCTTTCTTTCTCTTATCCCATTGGTTGTCTGTCTGGGGGTGGGCGGTTCTTTGTAACTGTGAGGGTGGGACTTACGATGCTGAAAGTGACTCTTCAAGTAGAAGTTGTCCATCGGTAAGTATGAGGACAGGAGTTTGGCTGGGGGCTGTGGGTAGGTGTGAGGACAGGAGTTTGGCTGGGGGCTGTGGGTAGGTGTGGGGACAGGAGTTTGGCTGGGGGCTGTGGGTAGGTGTGGGGACAGGAGTTGTGCTTTCTATCTAAGATTGTAACAATAACCAACACAACAGTACGATACCATGCTAATAATACAACCAGGCTAATATCTTCTAATATACTGTAGAACAACTGCATGGGAGTCAAACTATACTAGTGTGTGTGTGAGGGGTGTTCTCTGAGAGGAATGTACTGTGGGCAGGTGTGTATTTTACCTGTTCCAGCAGTTCTGACGCTCTTCCATAGTCAGGTAGTCACACCTGTAGCCGTGTGTGTGTGTGTAGGTCTCACCTGTTCACTGCTGAATGTGGGGCTAGTCTGCTTTTTCACACAGTCTGTCTCTCTGTTTGTATTAGGACTGACTGACACACACATCACAGTGTGTGTGTGTGTGTGTGTGTGTGTGTGTGTGTGTGTGTGTGTGTGTGTGTGTGTGTGTGTGTGTGTGTGTGTGTGTGTGCGCCAAGCCGTATTCACGGTTACCCATGCTGTTTTTATACATGTACATTTCTTAAGGCTGAGTTTCTGTCATTGACTGCTGGGCGCCGGGAGACGGACCTCCTCGCATCAGCCCTGTCACTCTGTTCCAAATAAAAGACCTCATTGGTTAACACACTGGCCTCTGTGATTTCATTGGCTGAGGCTGTGTGGGTGGAAGGAACATGAGGGGACTGATGGGGTGAAGAGCTCTGAATAGTGAATCGCAATATCACATGGTTAACACTCTTCGGTGATAATTTCACTTCCTTATGTTATAAAATATATTTTACAGTTAGTCCCGTGTAGCTCTGTTGGTAGAGCACAGCAACTTCCAATGCCAGGGTTGTGGGTTCAATTCCCACCAGAGACTAGTATGAAACTGTATGAACTCACTACTGGAAGTCCGTCTGGATAAGAGCGTCTGCTTAATAACTAACATGTAAAAAAGACAAGTATGATTATTCATGGTCTGGATCGTTCAGTGTGGTTGTTCTCCAGCATATCATTAATGTAATAACCTAATATACCCCGTAGTTAGCACCTAGCTTGCTGGTTTCACATAAAACCTGTAGAGAATTTTACATTTTGTGGCTGTCGCCTTCAAAGTCCCGTTGGGTGTGTCAGGGAATTCTGCCCTATGTTTATACCAGAGACCACAGGAAACTTCTTTGATCAGAGGTTAGTTTGTTTAATAAGGATTGCAAGTTTTCACTTACAGTAATTTGCAAGTAACACACTCAGTACAAACTATGGTGTTTTCCCTTTTTATCCCCTACTGAGGACCACCCCACCCAGGGTGATGTCCCTTAACTTTAATACCATATAAGCTAATAATGAATAGTTGCTAATACAAAGATGTCTCTGGTAGGCGGAGTTCAGTTTATTGTTGTTTGCAGTTAGTTTCCCAATCGTTCTTCCTCCTGTTGCTATCATGTACCAGCAGAAGTAAGACTGGAACATAGTATCAACAGGAACTGAAAGTATAGTTTCAATACACAGATATCTGACCTTTGTACAGTTGACCTCTTCATGCACTTATAAAGTCTCTACCACTGATTCTTAATATCAAGCTAAAGCAAAACATGAATCATTGTACTTTTGTAATTACAGGTGTTCCTATAATGTACAGATATGATATAATTCCTTTCAAGTGATGCCATAGATTTACATTAGGGGCTGCAGTCCAAACACGTTAATTTCACCGCCTCAGCCCTCGCGCTAGCCACTTTCCCTCGGGGAATCCCTGTCGAAACTGGATGCAGTCCGATTGCCATCTTAAGTGGACGTCACAACTTTGATCACTTGTGAGGTTGATATGACCCACAATTCAATGCAAACTGTCGTCACGTGTATCCGATGGCTGCGAGGTGTCAAATTGAATCAACATGGCTTCATTTTCTGCATGTGAGACAAAATTATGACGCTAGCTTTATAAAAAAATAAATATATAGATTACCTTTATTTTAGCATTGGCAAGTGGGAAGGATGCTCAAATTGGCTTAGTCTCGTAGTGAGGAGTTTATAAAACGTAGCTATCTTCATAAACATATTTTTTCGGAATTCTGAAATGTATTGGAATAAATGAGCAAACTATAAAACGATCTAGCCAGCTATGGGTAACTGTAGCTAGCTACCTGGCAGAAGTGCTAGCTACATTAATAGCTTTAGGTTTGTTGTTTTTAAACTCAACTTCAAGATTTCCACCAAGGACATTGCCTCTCCGATCATCGCTCTACCAAGGGAAATTTTAAGGTACACTCAGATGTGACGATGTAAAATGTAATTCAAGGGCTGAGGGTTTAGGGCCGAGAGCTGTCTACTTTGCGTTTGGACTGCAAGAAGACTCAAGGTCATTGGCCGCAGATAAAATTATGTCAAATAAATCACATTATATCTACCATAGCTTTGATTGGACTGATCATATCAACATTATACCAAAGATTTTTTATAACTAAACCAAGATAGACCACAGTCTGTCATTACCAAGTGATAAATGAATTCGCCTTTGCACTCCTTCTAAACAACGTGATTTTAAAAAACTCTACAAATCTTTGTCCACTCTGTTCATAACATAGTGTTGTTTTGGGAACAACACTATGTTGTTTTGATAAGAAAATGTGCAGAATGTCGGCCAAAATCTGTCTTGTTCCATCTTCTCCCATTGCCTGCCAGAGGGCTTCCCCTCATCACCATATTTGGTAGTGAGTGGAAACGCCATGCGAATGCTTCACACTTATACCTCCTGCCTTCGGAAAGTATTCAGACCCCTTGACTTTTTCCACATTGGACTTTTTCCACATTTTGTTACGTTACAGCCTTGTTTTCAAATTTATTAAATATTTGTTGTTTCTCAGCAATCTACACACTGACCCATAATGACAAAGAGAAAACAGGTTTTTAGAATTTTTTGCAAATGTATTAAAGTTTTCAGACCCTTTGCTATGAGACTCGAAATTGAGTTCAGGTGCATCCCGTTTCCATTGATCATCCTTGAGATGTTTCTATAACTTCATTGGAGTCCAACTGTGGTAAATTAAATTGTTTGGACATGATTTGGAAAGGCACACACCTGTCTATATAAGGTCCCACAGTTGACAGTGCATGTCAGCGCAAAAACCAAGCCATGAGGTTGAAGGAATTGTCCGTAGAGCTCCGAGACAGGATTGTGTCGAGGCACAGATCTGGGAAGGGTACCAAAAAATGCCTGCAGCATTGAAGGTAGCCAAGAACACAGTGGCCTCCATCATTCTTAAATGGAAGAAGTTTGGAACCACCAAGACTCTTCCTACAGCTGTCCGCCCGGCCAAACTGAGCAATCGGGGGAGGTGACCAAGAACCTCCTATGGTTCTGACTTGGTGTACAGGGAGAACACTGTAAGAACGGCCCAGGTTCTGAAATCTGTCATTGTCCATTTCAAACGTGCTGAACACAGTTATATCGTCACTCTGAACTCGCTCATTAATGTCAGAATCGAAAATGCCTCTTATCCCTTCATTGTTCCCTTATGCCATAGTTTGTATATCTCAATTGTTATATTGGTCTATCTCAGTATCTTATACATCATTTTAGGCAATGTAGGAATGATGCATTTCTTTGTTTTGCATACTTTGTGTATTATAATTAGCTCATGTGCTTTTCTACAAGAAGAGGGGATACTATATAATGTTGTTGGGTCTGGAACCATGAAGAGGGGATACTATATAATGTTGTTGGGTCTGTAACCATGAAGAGGGGATACTATATAATGTTGTTGGGTCTGTAACCATGAAGAGGGGATACTATATAATGTTGTTGTGTCTGTAACCATGAAGAGGGGATACTATATAATGTTGTTGAGTCTGTAACCATGAGGAGGGGATACTATATAATGTTGTTGGGTCTGGAACCATGAAGAGGGGATACTATATAATGTTGTTGGGTCTGTAACCATGAGGAGGGGATACTATATAATGTTGTTGGGTCTGTAACCATGAGGAGGGGATACTATATAATGTTGTTGGGTCTGTAACCATGTTTGTCAGTGACCGTTCAGTAATAGACCCATGTAATTCCATTTGATATTGTGAGGGTTGTTTTGTTTGCGCAATGCGCTGTCTGTGCGTCGTTATATTGTCTATAAAAGTGGATCCTCGTGATTTTATTTTTCTTCCTTTTTAGACCATATAGGCCTACTAAAATACTTCAAATTGTAGGCTAACCGTGTCTCTCTCTCTCTCAGTGGTGACGTAAAGAAGAGTAAAGTTAAGGCCTCAATATCTTGCTGGTTTTATCTGAACTAACACCTATCTTCATTTCTGTTGGCGTCCATTTTGAAAGTGCTGAACGAAGGCTTACCTCGTTGCAGCTCGTTTGCTTGCACTTGCTTATACTTATAGCTAGCTGATAATGATATACATACAAACATGAATCTACTGAACATAAATGTAATAATGTTTGTCTATGGTTAAAAATTCAAAACTCATGTCAGCATTCATTTTTATTGAAGGAGAATGTTTTATTTTTTTTAAATCGAGTTACACAACAAGGAGTCAGTAGAAACTATATTTATTTATTTAAGCAAGTCAGCCATGTCAGCTATGGTTTTTAAAAAGACAGTAAATGAGGCTGAATTATAATTTTTGCTGCCAGATGAGGCTCTGTTGATTTGCCAGGTGTAGCAATGGTGATGATTCACCCCATGCTGCTGAAAATAAAGCTTTGCTGTCGGGGACAGCATTATATAGGCCTTAACAGTTTTTTATGGGCACCGTTTGTCACCGTTATACACTCTAAAAATAAAAGGTTCCTGGAGTTTCCTTCAGAGGTTCTTCAAATTGAAACTGTGGTGGGAACCCCTAGAAACCCCTTTTAATGGATACTCAAAGAACCTTTTGAAGAATGTTTTGGGGTTAATTTTTTGACTACCTCCCCTCCCTTATTATTATGCATAATAGTAATATGCATAACAATAACAACAATAACACAATAGTTTAGTTGTCAGTGTTTATTTAGATTTTAGTGGCAAAGCAGAATTAAAAAAAAATCTAAATATGAGGTAAACTCCCAGCAGAGCCCCAAGTCCAATAGGTTTATCCTCTGTCCTGTTGATGTTCATGTGTTGATGTTCTCCGTATCCATAGCCAGAATGATTTTGTAGTACATGGTGATCGAACAGGTTTCCTGTTATATTTACTAACAAAACATGCACAGACAGTATTCGTACCTTGGTTTTTTGTGGTCAATGTGAATGAAAAAAACTGTTTTTATAATAGTTTTCATACACACACATTGTCCATAATGTAGAGGCCTATGGGATATTAACTGAAGAGGTAAGGGAGGAGGATGGTACATGTGATCTGCATAACATACCAATTGACATACCTTTGTATGCCTCCTCATCTGTATACCTGCAGACACAGACACAAAAGTGAGCAGTTCAGTCATCTGCAACCAATACAGCTAGCCATCAACATATTCTTATAGCCTACACATTCTCACCTCTTTGTTGATTGATATCCATTGAATTGTGTCCATTCTCTGTTTTAGAAAGATTTGCACAAATATGAAAAGATAGATGGTGTCATCGTAAAACAATATCATTTTAGATCATACAAGGGACTAACCTTACCTTAAATTGAGGAGATCTTTAAATGTTTAATTTAAGCGCCTGTACTTGCTGTCCTTTAAATCCAAATGTTTCAGATGAGCAGTTAGGTTCCTGCAAGAACCCCCCACCGACTAAAGAGGTTATTCGATGAACCCCACCTCCTATGGGGTTATCGGGAATAACTTTTTTGGGGACATTTTCAGTGCCAAGAACCCGAAGGTTCTTCAAAAGAACTTTGAGGATCTTAGAGGAAGCCTTGTTGCATCACACATTTTTTAGAGTGTAACTGAGTTGCTACAGTTAACAAAACGTGTTAGTGTAATTACACTATGTAATAAGGACTCCTTAAAAGGAAGTGTTACCCAGAGATAAGCTTGTTTTGGCGAGAAATTAACATGAATTTCGAATTAATATGAAAAGCGTATACTAACATATGAGAATACTGCATGCCATGTCTCAAAATCAGTATCCATCTGACCTCTATATTGTTTTATGTCCTGCGGATCCGAGAGGAAAGATGAGATCAATGGGAAAGGGAGCCTGGCAGGTGGCCAGTAGCCTTCATTCTTGCACAGAATCCAGAATATCTGATGTGATGCTATTTTCCTGATTTTTGACAACTTTTTTTCTCTGGCCTCCACTGATTTAGTCACCTTGATTTTGACCATCTACAAGGGTAAAAACAATGTTTTATTGGACTATGATGGAGACATGGGGTTTGGACCATTGGTTTTCTTCGAGGATTATCTACACAATTAACATTATTTTACCCATTGGTCAAAAGATGTGTTTTTGATTGGACACCCTACATATGGAACAGACATATAGCACACACAAACATATCGCTCTCAGAGACCTCTGAATCTCACTCACATCAATAACCTCTACCTCCTAGACACTTGAGTAGAGCTGAGAGAATCCAATGTTTAGTCATACATGGATGGAGTGACGCTGACTGGGTGATGCTGTGACACACTGCACCCTCTGCTGTTTGATTATAGTATTACACCCCAGTCACCACATACCTCCACATACCTGATGCAAAATAATCTGTACTCATCCACTGGGGAAGGAGAGAGAAAGGGAGAGGTATGGGGATTGCTGCTAGTACTTGCTGTACTTGTTTCCTTGTGAATGTAACTCTATAGAAACTGTAGTCTATAGTATAGAGCTGCTGTGAAGTGAATGAAGTGCATTGTGTAGCTCTCGGCTTCCTCTGGTGGGTGATATGTCAATTACTAAAGATCCTATTAAATCCTATTAAATTAAAGTATTTTAATTCCTATTACTACAATAGCAGCACAAACATATTCTTGTAGGCAAAACATATTGGGGCGGCAGTGTAGCTTAGTGGTTAGAGCGTTGGACTAGTAACTGGAAGGGTGCAGGATCAAATCCCCGAGCTGACAAGGTAAAAATCTGTCATTCTGCCCCTGAACAAGGCAGTTAACCCACTGTTCCTAGGCTGTTGTTGAAAATAAGAATTTGTTCTGAACTGACTTGCCTAGTTAAATAAAGGTAAAATATCAATGCACTTTACAGATGAGCTGTAACCCCCCCCCCCCCCCCCCATATGTGAGTAAAACATGGGAACACAAACCAGCCATAAGGTCCCTGCATATACCCTATGTTAAAAAAAAAACATATATACAGTACCAATCAAAAGTTTGGACACACCTACTCATTCAAGGGTTTTTCTTTATTTTTACTATTTTCTACATTGTAGAATAATAGTGAAGACATCAACTATGAAATAACACATATGGAATCAAATAGGAACCAAAAAAGTGTTAAACAAATCAAAATATATTTTTATATTTGAGATTCTTCAAAGTAGCCACCCTTTGCCTTGATGCCAGCTTTGCACACTCTTGGCATTCTCTCAACCAGCTTCATGACGAATGCTTTTCCAACAGTCTTGAAGGAGTTCCCACATATGCTGAGCACTTGTTGGCTGATTTTCCTTCACTCTGCGGTCCAACTCATCCCAAACCATCTCAATTGGGTTGAGGTAGGGGAATTGTGGAGGCCAGGTCATCTGATGCAGCACTCCATCCCTCTCCTTCTTGATCAAATAGCCCCTGGAGGTGTGCTGGGTCGGTGTCCTGTTGAAAAACAAATGATAGTCCCACTAAGGGCAAACCAGATGGGATGATGTATCGCTGCAGAATGCTGTGGTAGCCATGCTGGATAAATGTGCCTTGAATTCTAAATAAATCACTGACAGTGTCACCAGCAAAGCACCCCCACACCATCACACCTCCTCCTCCATGCTTCACGGTGAGAACCACACATGCGGAGATCATCTTTTCACCTACACTGTGTCTCACAAAGACACAGAGGTTGGAAAAAAATCTAAAATTTGGACTCTTCAGACAAAAGGACAGATTTCCACTGGTCTAATGTCCATTGCTCATGTTTCTTGGCCCAAGCAACTCTTCTTATTGGTGTCCTTTAGTAGTGGTTTCTTTGCAGCAATTCGACCACGAAGGCCTGATTCACACAGTCTCCTCTGAACAGTTGATGTTGAGATGTGTCTGTTACTTGAACTCTGTGAAGCATTTATTTGGGCTACAATTTCTGAGGCTAGTAACTCTAATGAACTTATCCTCTGCAGCTGAGGCAACTCTGTATCATGACACAAGGCGAGACCCAGATGCAGATGGTTGGAGTCTTACAATGTTTATTAATCCAAAAGGAGTAGGCAAGAGAATGATCATGGACAGGCAAAAGGTCAAAACCAGATCAGTCCAGGAGGTACAGAGTGGCAGACAGGCTCGTGGTCAAGGCAGGCAGAATGGTCAGGCAGGCTGGTTGGGTCAAAACCGGGAGGACTAGAAAAAGGAGAATAGCAAAAAGCAGGATAATGGGAAAAACGCTGGTTGACTTGGTAAAAAATACAAGACGAACTGGCACAGAGAGACAGGAAACACAGGGATATATACACTGGGGAAAATAAGCGACACCTGGAGGGGGTGGAGACAGTCACAAGGACAGGTGAAACAGATCAGGGCGTGACACTCTGGGTCTTCCTTTCCTGTGGCGTTCCACATGAGAGCCAGTTTCATCATAGCGCTTGATGGTTTTTGCGACTGCATTGAAGAAAATGTAAAAGTTCTTGACATTTTCCGGATTGACTGATCTTCATGTCTTAAAGTAATGATGGACTGTTGTTTCTCTTTGCTTATTTGAGCTGTTCTTGACATAATATGGACTTGGTATTTTACCAAATAGGGCTATCTTCTGTATAGATTCCAAGATGGCGCAGCAGTCGGACGTGTGTTTTGTCTTGTCCCGTGTAAATAATCGTTTTCCTCGTTTTTTTTTTTCCGTTTATATTTTAATCTCACTTTCCATCTACGGACTGAATATACTCTCCTGCAACCCCCAACACCCAATGTGGTACGGATCTGCTATTTTTATACTTTAGAACCGGAACCCCCATCAGAAGCTAGCCAGCTAACTAACTACTAGCTAGTTATCAGTTAATCACTGCTAGTGGTCTTTACCGTTAACTCGGACAGCAGCCAGCCTCAGCTTGGTCAATACATGCCAGTCTGCACAGCGCGATATCAACCCAGAGAATATCGGACTGCTTTTTCTCTACCAAATCTCCAGATTACTACCGCAAGCTCTGGACCTTTACACCGGATCAGATACAGTGGGGAGAACAAGTATTTGATACACTGCCGATTTTGCAAGTTTTCCTACTTACAAAGCATGTAGAGGTCTGTAATTTTTATCATAGGTACACTTCAACTGTGAGAGACGGAATCTAAAACAAAAATCCAGAAAATCACATTGTATGATTTTTAAGTAATTAATTTGCATTTTATTGCATGACATAAGTATTTGATCACCTACCAACCAGTAAGAATTCCGGCTCTCACAGACCTGTTAGTTTTTCTTTAAGAAGCCCTCCTGTTCTTCACTCATTACCTGTATTAACTGCACCTGTTTGAACTCGTTACCTGTATAAAAGACACCTGTCCACACACTCAATCAAACAGACTCCAACCTCTCCACAATGGCCAAGACCAGAGAGCTGTGTAAGGACATCAGGGATACAATTGTAGACCTGCACAAGGCTGGGATGGGCTACAGGACAATAGGCAAGCAGCTTGGTGAGAAGGCAACAACTGTTGGCGCAATTATTAGAAAATGGAAGAAGTTCAAGATGACGGTCAATCACCCTCGGTCTGGGGCTCCATGCAAGATCTCACCTCGTGGGGCATCAATGATCATGAGGAAGGTGAGGGATCAGCCCAGAACTACACGGCAGGACCTGGTCAATGACCTGAAGAGAGCTGGGACCACAGTCTCAAAGAAAACCATTAGTAACACACCATGCCGTCATGGATTAAAATCCTGCAGCGCACGCAAGATCCCCCTGCTCAAGCCAGCGCATGTCCAGGCCCGTCTGAAGTTTGCCAATGACCATCTGGATGATCCAGAGGAGGAATGGGAGAAGGTCATGTGGTCTGATGAGACAAAAATAGAGCTTTTTGGTCTAAACTCCACTCGCCGTGTTTGGAGGAAGAAGAAGGATGAGTACAACCCCAAGAACACCATCCCAACCGTGAAGCATGGAGGTGGAAACATCATTCTTTGGGGATGCTTTTCTGCAAAGGGGACAGGACGACTGCACCGTATTGAGGGGAGGATGGATGGGGCCATGTATGGCGAGATCTTGGCCAACAACCTCCTTCCCTCAGTAAGAGCATTGAAGATGGGTCGTGGCTGGTTCTTCCAGCATGACAACGACCCGAAACACACAGCCAGGGCAACTAAGGAGTGGCTCCGTAAGAAGCATCTCAAGGTCCTGGAGTGGCCTAGCCAGTCTCCAGACCTGAACCCAATAGAAAATCTTTGGAGGGAGCTGAAAGTCCGTATTGCCCAGCGACAGCCCCGAAACCTGAAGGATCTGGAGAAGGTCTGTATGGAGGAGTGGGCCAAAATCCCTGCTGCAGTGTGTGCAAACCTGGTCAAGAACTACAGGAAACGTATGATCTCTGTAATTGCACACAAAGGTTTCTGTACCAAATATTAAGTTCTGCTTTTCTGATGTATCAAATACTTATGTCATGCAATAAAATGCTAATTATTTACTTAAAAATCATACAATGTGATTTTCTGGATTTTTGTTTTAGATTCCGTCTCTCACAGTTGAAGTGTACCTATGATAAAAATTACAGACCTCTACATGCTTTGTAAGTAGGAAAACCTGCAAAATCGGCAGTGTATCAAATACTTGTTCTCCCCACTGTAGCTAGCTGCAATCTGAGTGGCTACTCCTGGCTAACGTCTCTGTCCCGAAGCAAGCAACAGTTAGCCTTGAGCTAGCCTCGAGCTAGGCCAATCTCCCGGCTAGCCGAAGAGGTCCTCCGGCTAATTCTTGTGCTACAATACATATTTTGCCAATTTTTTGCCGACACAGAGCCCTGCCAATCCATCACAACTGGTCTGCCGACATAATCGTCCGAGGCTAGCTAGCTGCAAACCGTGTGACTATTGGCTTACGTCGATCCCGGAGCAAACTCAAATCATTCCGGAGCTAGCCAGCTGAGGAGTTCCATCAGCCATTCCTGGGCTACAGTCACCTATCCGGACCCGTTTTTTTGTTTTTTTTGTTGTTGCTGCAGATACGGAGCACCACCGGGCCTTCACGACTGACTGCCGACGTTATCTTCCCGAGGGAGTTATCCAACTGGCACCTCCGTCCCGACGTTACCTGAACGCTCATCTGGGGCCCGCTAACCGTTAGCTGTCTTATCGGCTGCTATCTGAATAAGTATATCGGACAATTATTATTATTATTTATTTATTTTATTTTTTCTTGGGTCACTATATCTATTTTGCCAATTTGGATTGATCCCCTCTACCACACGGAACCCCACTAACCTACCGACGGAAACGCACGAGGTATCTACAAACAGACTTCCATACTATGCTATTTTGCTACCGATAGCCATCTACCCGGCCAGCTGTCTGGATCGCCGTGACCCCAACCAACCTCTACTCACTGGACCCTTATTGATCACTCGATTAAGCATGCCTCTCCTTAATGTAAATATGCCTTGTCCATTGCTGTTCTGGTTAGTGTTTATTGGCTTATTTCACTGTAGAGCCTCTAGCCCTGCTCACTATACCATATCCAACCTCACAGTTCCACCACCCACATATGCGATGACATCACCTGGTTTCAATGATGTTTCTAGAGACAATATCTCTCTCATCATCACTCAATACCTAGGTTTACCTCCACTGTATTCACATCCTACCATACCTTTGTCTGTACATTATTCCTTTAAGCTATTTTACCGCCCCCAGAAACTTCCTTTTACTCTCTGCTCTAGAAGTTCTAGACGACCAATTCTCATAGCTTTTAGCCGTACCCTTATCCTATTCCTCCTCTGTTCCTCTGGTGATGTAGAGGTGAATCCAGGCCCTGCAGTACCTAGCTCCACTCCTATTCCCCAGGCGCTCTCTTTTGATGACTTCTGTAACCGTAATAGCCTTGGCTTCATGCATGTTAACATTAGAAGCCTCCTCCCTAAGTTTGTTTTGTTCACTGCTTTAGCACACTCTGCCAACCCGGATGTTTTAGCCGTGTCTGAATCCTGGCTTAGAAAGACCACCAAAAATTCTGACATTTTCATCCCCAACTACAAGATTTTCAGACAAGATAGAACGGCCAAAGGGGGCGGTGTTGCAATCTATTGCAAAGATTGCCTGCAGAGTTCTGTTGTACTATCCAGGTCTGTTCCCAAACAATTTGAACTTCTACTTTTAAAAATCCACCTCTCTAAAAACAAGTCTCTCACCGTTGCCGCCTGCTATAGACCACCCTCTGCCCCCAGCTGTGCTCTGGACACTATATGTGAACTGATTGCCCCCCATCTATCTTCAGAGCTCGTGCTGCTAGGCGACCTACATTTTAACATGCTTAACACCCCAGCCACCCTACAATCTAAGCTTGATGCCCTCAATCTCACACAAATTATCAATGAACCTACCAGGTACCACCCCAATTCCGTAAACACGGGTACCCTCATAGATATCATCCTAACAAACTTGCCCTCCAAATACACCTCTGCTGTTTTCAACCAAGATCTCAGCGATCACTGCCTCATTGCCTGCATCCGTAATGGGTCAGCGGTCAAACGACCTCCACTCATCACTGTCAAACGCTCCCTGAAACACTTCAGCGAGCAGGCCTTTCTAATCGACCTGGCCGAGGTATCCTGGAAGGATATTGATCTCATCCCGTCAGTAGAGGATGCCTGGACATTTTTTAAAAATGCCTTCCTCACCATCTTGAATAAGCATGCCCCATTCAAGAAATTTAGAACCAGGAACAGATATAGCCCTTGGTTCTCTCCTGACCTGACTGCCCTTAACCAACAGAAAAACATCCTATGGCGTTCTGCATTAGCATCGAACAGCCCCCGTGATATGCAACTTTTCAGGGAAGCTAGAAACCAGTATACACAGGCAGTTAGAAAAGCCAAGGCTAGCTTTTTCAAGCAGAAATTTGCTTCCTGCAACACAAATTCAAAAAAGTTCTGGGACACTGTAAAGTCCATGGAGAATAAGAACACCTCCTCCCAGCTTCCAACTGCTCTGAAGATAGGAAACACTGTCACCACCGACAAATCCACTATAATTGAGAATTTCAATAAGCATTTTTCTACGGCTGGCCATGCTTTCCACCTGGCTACCCCTACCCCGGACAACAGCACTGCCCTCCCCTCTGCTACTCGCCCAAGCCTTCCCCATTTCTCTTTCTCCCAAATACAGTCAGCTGATGTTCTAAAAGAGCTGCAAAATCTGGACCCTTACAAATCAGCCGGGCTAGATAATCTGGACCCTTTCTTTCTAAAACTATCTGCTGAAATTGTTGCCACCCCTATTACTAGCCTTTTCAACCTCTCTTTCGTGTCGTCTGAGATTCCCAAAGATTGGAAAGCAGCTGCGGTTATCCCCCTCTTCAAAGGGGGGGACACTCTTGACCCTAACAGCTACAGACCTATATCTATCCTACCCTGCCTTTCTAAGGTCTTCGAAAGCCAAGTCAACAAACAGATTACCGACCATTTCGAATCCCACCATACCTTCTCCGCTATGCAATCTGGTTTCAGAGCTGGTCATGGGTGCACCTCAGCCACGCTCAAGGTCATAAACGATATCTTAACCGCCATCGATAGGAAACAATACTGTGCAGCCGTATTCATTGACCTGGCCAAGGCTTTTGACTCTGTCAATCACCACATCCTCATCGGCAGACTCGACAGCCTTGGTTTCTCTAATGATTGCCTCGCCTGGTTCACCAACTACTTCTCTGATCGAGTTCAGTGTGTCAAATCGGAGGGTCTGTTGTCCGGGCCTCTGGCAGTCTCCATGGGGGTGCCACAGGGTTCAATTCTTGGACCGACTCTCTTCTCTGTATACATCAATGATGTCGCTCTTGCTGCTGGTGATTCTCTGATCCACCTCTACGCAGACGACACTATTCTGTATACTTCTGGCCCTTCTTTTGACACTGTGTTAACAACCCTCCAGGCGAGCTTCAATGCCATACAACTCTCCTTCCGTGGCCTCCAATTGCTCTTAAATACAAGTAAAACTAAATGCATGCTCTTCAACCGATCGCTGCCTGCACCTGCCCGCCTGTCCAACATCACTACTCTGGACGGCTCTGACTTAGAATATGTGGACAACTACAAATACCTAGGTGTCTGGTTAGACTGTAAACTCTCCTTCCAGACTCACATCAAACATCTCCAATCCAAAGTTAAATCTAGAATTGGCTTCCTATTCCGCAACAAAGCATCCTTCACTCATGCTGCCAAACATACCCTTGTAAAACTGACCATCCTACCAATCCTCGACTTCGGTGATGTCATTTACAAAATAGCCTCCAAAACCTTACTCAATAAATTGGATGCAGTCTATCACAGTGCCATCCGTTTTGTCACCAAAGCCCCATATACTACCCACCACTGCGACCTGTACACTCTCGTTGGCTGGCCCTCGCTTCATACTCGTCGCCAAACCCACTGGTTCCAGGTCATCTACAAGACCCTGCTAGGTAAAGTCCCCCCTTATCTCAGCTCGCTGGTCACCATAGCAACACCTACCTGTAGCACGCGCTCCAGCAGGTTTATCTCTCTGGTCACCCCCAAAACCAATTCTTCCTTTGGCCGCCTCTCCTTCCAGTTCTCTGCTGCCAATGACTGGAACGAACTACAAAAATCTCTGAAACTGGAAACACTTATCTCCCTCACTAGCTTTAAGCACCAGCTGTCAGAGCAGCTCATAGATTACTGCACCTGTACATAGCCCATCTATAATTTAGCCCAAACAACTACCTCTTTACCTACTGTATTTATTTATTTATTTTGCTCCTTTGCACCCCATTATTTCTGTCTCTACTTTGCGCTTTCTTCCACTGCAAACCAACCATTCCAGTGTTTTTAGTTTTTATTTTACTTGCTGTGTTGTATTTACTTCGCCACCATGGCCTTTTTATATTTTTATTTATTTATACATATATTTGTTTGCCTTCACCTCCCTTATCTCACCTCACTTGCTCACATTGTATATAGACTTATTTTTTGATTTTGTTTTCACTGTATCATTGACTATATGTTTGTTTTACTCCATGTGTAACTATGTGTTGTTGTATGTGTCGAACTGCTTTGCTTTATCTTGGCCAGGTCGCAATTGTAAATGAGAACGTGTTCTCAATTTGCCTACCTGGTTAAATAAAGGTTAAATAAAAAAATTAAAAATTTAAAAAAAAATACCACCCCTACCTTGTCACAACACAACTGATTGGCTTCGAGGCAAAGGATGGCTACTTTGAAGAATCTGAAATCTAAATTATATTTTGATTTGTTTAACACTGGATGGGGGTTATGAGTAGGGTTGGGGGGGATTTAATGCAGGCAAACTTAAATCAGTTTTACAAAATTTGTACCAGCTTGTCACCAGTGCAACCAGAGGAAAAAACCTCTATTCCACCTACTCCACACACAGAGACGCGTAGAAAGCTCTCCCTCGCCCTCCATTTGGCAAATCTGACCATAATTCTATCCTCCTGATTCCTGCTTACAAGCAAAAACTAAAAGCAGGAAGTACCAGTGACTCGCTCAATACGGAAGTGGTCAGATGACGCGGATGCTAAGCTACAGGACTGCTTTGCTAGCACAGACTGGAATATGTTCCGGGATTCATCCAATGGCATTGAGGAGTATACCACCTCAGTCATCGGCTTCATCAATAAGTGCATCGACAACGTTGTCCCCACAGTGACCGTACATACATATCCCAACCAGAAGCCATGGATTACAGGCAACATCCGCATCGAGCTAAAGGCTAGAGCTGCCGCTTTCAAGGAGCGGGACACTAATCCGGACGCCTATAAGAAATCCCGCTATGCCCTCAGACGACCATCAAAGAGGCAAAGCGTCAATACAGGATTAAGATTGAATCCTGCTACACTGGCTCTGACGCTTGTCGGATGTGGCAGGGCTTGAAAACTATTATGGACTACAAAGGGAAACCCAGACGCGAGCTGCCCAGTGACGCGAGCCTACCAGACGAGCTAAATGTATTTTATGCTCGTTTCGAGGCTAGCAACACTGAAGCATGCACGAGAGCACCAGCTGTTCTAGATGAGTGTGTGATAACGCTCTCGGTAGCTGATTTTTATCAAGACCTTTAAACAGGTCAACATTCACAAAGCCGCGGGGCAAGACGGATTACCAGGACATGTACTCAAAGCATGCGCGGACCAACTGGCAAGTGTCTTCACTGACAGTTTCAACCTCTCCCTGACTGAGTCTGTAATACCTACATGTTTCAAACTGACCACCAGTGTCCCTGTGCCCAAGGAAGCAAAGATAACCTGCCTAAATGAGTACCTCCCCGTAGCACTCACATCGGTAGCCATGAAGTGCTTTGAAAGGCTGGTCATGGCTCACATCAACAGCATCCTCCCGGATACCCTAGACCCACTCCAATTCACATACCGCCCACACTGCCCTTTCCCACCTGGACAAAAGGAACACCTACGTGAGAATGCTGTTCATTGACTACAGCTCAGCGTTTAACACCAAAGTGCCCTCAAAGCTCATCACTAAGCTAAGGAACTAAACACCTCCCTCTGCAACTGGATCCTGGACTTCCTGACGGGCCGCCCCCAGGTGGTAAGGGTAGGCAACACGTCTGCCACGCTGATCCTCAACACTGGGGCCCCTAGGAGTGTGTACTTAGTCCCTTCCTGTACTCCCTGTTCACCCACGGCTGCGTGGCCAAACACAACTCCATCACCCTCATGAAGTTTGCTGACAACACAACAGTGGTAGGCCTGATCACCGACAACGATGAGACAGCCTATAGGGAGGAGGTCAGAGACCTGACAGTGTGGTGACAGGACAACAACCTCTCCCTCAATGTGAGGCAGACAAAGGAGCTGATCGTGGAATACAGGAAAAGGCGGGCCGAACAGGCCCCCATTAACATTGACGTGGCTGTAGTGGAGCTGGTCGAGAGTTTCAAGTTCTTTGGCGTCCACATCACCAATGATCTATCATGGTCCAAACACACCAAGACAGTCGTGAGGAGGGCACAACAAACCTTTCCCCCTCAGGAAACTGAAAAGATTTGGCATGCGTCCCCAGATCTTCAAAAGTTTCTACAGCTGCACCATCAAGAGTATCCTGACCGGTTGCATCAACGCCTGGTATGGCAGCTGCTTGGCATCTGACCGGAAGGCGCTACAGAGTGTAGTGTGTACGACCCAGTACGTCACCGGGGCCAAGCTTCCTGCAATCCAGGACCTATATAATAGGCGGTGTCAGAGGAAAGCCCATAAAATTGTCAGAGACTCCAGTCGCCCAAGTCATAGACTGTTTTCTCTGCTACCGCACGGCAAGCGGTACCGGAGCGCCAAGTCTAGGACCAAAAGGCTCCTTAACAGCTTCTAACCCCAAGCCATATGACTGCTGAACAATAAATCAAATGGCCACCGGACTATTACATTGCCCCCCCCCCCCCCCATTTGTTTTGTACACTGCTGCTACTCGCTGTTTATTATCTATGCATAGTCACTTCACCCCTACCTACAGCCCCCCCTACCCCCTGTATATAGCCTCATTATTGTTATTTTGTGTTACTTTTTATTATATTTGACTTTAGTTTATTTGTAAAATATTTTCTTAACTCTTCTTGAACTGCACTGTTGGTTAAGGGCTAAAAGTAAGCATTTCACGGTAAGGTCAACACATGTCACGCGGGACTAGGTGGGTGAAGGAATCAGACGCAGAGAGTTCCAATTGCGAAAAGTGCTCCTTTACTATAGCACACAAAAAATGAATAAGCCCAAACATACAGGGCGCAGCGAACAACTTGAATAACCCAAAACACAGGGTGCCAAGTAATTAGAAAAATAAATACACCTCTACCTAAAACACACACACGTAACATAAAGACAATCCCGCACAAAACAAGGGCGGGTCTACCTAATACATATAGGGAAGCTCATTAACCGAAAACAGAAACACAGGTGAAACTAATAAGACAAAACAAACAGACAAACGAAAAAGGGATCGGTGGCGGCTAGTAGGACGGTGACGACAACCGCCGAGCACCGCCCGAACAGGCAGGGGAGCCAACTTCGGCGGAAGTCGTGACATCGGCGCAATTGACAAATAAAGTTTGATTTGATTTGATTCAGGAAGGTAGCTTGGAGGGGGAGGCTGGCGTGTAGGGGACTATTCATGATAAGGGGTAGCTGCTCCACTGATGGCACCACTCCCTCCTCTCCTCTACCTGCCCTGCCTGGGACCCACAGAGATTCACAGTCGTTAACAAACAATTGGTTTGTGTAGTGTGATTAATGGATGGATTAATTGACTGCCTACCTGAAGTGGTGGAGGAGAGGCCTGCAGTTTGGTCTGGCCATTACCACACGCACGCACGCACGCACGCACGCACGCACGCACGCACACACACACACACACACACACACACACACACACACACACACACACACACACACACACACACACACACACACACACACACACACACACACACACACACACACACACACACACAATCAGGTTGCACACACACACACACACACGCATAGCGAGACAATCAATCAATCAAATGTATTTATAAAGCTCTATACAGAAAGTGCTATACAGAAACCCAGCCTAAATCCCCAAAGGAAAGGAAAAACTCCCTAGAAAGGCAGGAACCTAGGAAGAAACCTAGAGAGGAACCAGGCTCTGAGGACTGGCCAGTCCTCTTCTGGCTGTGCCGGGTGGAGATTATAACAGTACGAGGCCAAGATGTTCAAACGTTCATAGATGACCAGCAGGGTCAAATAATAATAATCACAGTGGTTGTAGAGGGTGCAAAAGGTCAATAGCTCAGGAATAAATGTCAGTTGGCTTTTCATAGCCGAGCATTCAGAGGTCGAGACAGCAAGTGTGGTAGAGAGAGTCGAAAACAGCAGGTCCGGGACAAGGTTGCACGTCGGGTGAACAGGTCAGGGTTATCAAGCCACAGGCAGAACAATTGAAACTGGAGCAACAGCACGACCAGGTTGACAGGGGACAACCACGAGGCATCAGGCCAGATATTCCTGAGGCATGATCCTAGGGCTCAGGTCCTCCGAGATGGGAGGGAGAGAGGGAGAGAGAGAGAATTAGAGGGAGCATACTTACATTCACACAGGACACCAGATAAGACAGGAGAATTACACCAGATAAAACAGACTGACACTAGCCCCCCGGCACATAGACAATTGTAGCATAGATACTGGAGACTGAGACAGGGGTGGGTCGGGGGACACTGTGGCCCCGTCCGACGATACCCCATGCATTTCCAAGATGGCGTAGCAGTCAGACGTCTTTTGTCCTCGTCTTGTCGTGTCCCATGTATATATCTTTTTATATATTTTTTCTTCACCTATATTTATTTTTATTTTTCTTAACCTCAACTTCAACATACTCTCCTGTAATCCGCCTCACCCAATGTGGTATGATTCTGCTATTTTCTTTACTTTTGAACCGGAATCCCCAACAGAAGCTAGACAGCTAACTAGCTACTAGCTAGTAGTCAGCTAGCCACTGCTAGCGGTCATCAGCTACCTTCAGCCCGGACAACTCTCGCCAGTCTGCACAGCGCGACTCAAACCAGATCAAATCTGACTTATTTTTCTCCATATCTCCGGATTCCTACCGCAAGCTCTGAACCTTTTCACCTGGATCATCGCAGCTAGCTAGATGCTATCCGATTGGCTTCTCCTGGCTAACGTCTCTGTCCCGAAGCAAGCACCAATTAGCCTGGAGCTAGCCTATGCTAGGCCCATCTCCCGGCTAGCTGAAGAGGTCCATTACCCACTCCTTGGGCTACAATACCTGGACCCCTTTTATTGCTGATCCTTCGCGACTGGACTACCGACGTAATCCACCCGAGGTGGTTTTCAACTGGCTCCCCCGTCGCGACGTCCCCTGAATGCCCATCTGCTAGCCTGCTAGCCGCGGCCCGCTAGCTGTCTAGAGCACACTGGACTGTTAGCTGAAGAGGTCCATCAGCCAATTTTTTTGGGGGGCTACTACACCTATTTTGCCAATTGGCCTCGACCCTTTTACTACACGGAGCCCTGCTGATCCATCACGACTGATCTGCCGATGTAACTACACGAAGGGGCTACAACTGACTTCTCCCTCTAAGGCCGTTCTGCTAGCTTGCTAGCCCCGGCCCGCTAGCTGTCTGAATCGCCGTGTCTCCAGCTCGCCCAGCTACTCACTGGACCCAATGATCACATGCCTCTCCCTAATGTCAATATGCCTTGTCCATTGCTGTTTTGGTTAGTAATTATTGCCTTATTTCATTGTAGAGCCTCTAGCCCTGCTCAATACGCCTTAGCCAACCCTTTAGTTCCACGTCCCACACATGCGGTGACCTCACCTGGTTTAAATGATGTTTCTAGAGACAATATCTCTCTCATCGTCACTCAATGCCTAGGTTTACCTCCACTGTATTCACATCCTACCATACCTTTGTCTGTACATTATGCCTTGAATCTATTCTACCGTGCCCAGAAACCTGCTCATTTTACTCTCAATTCCGAATGTACTAGACGACCAGTTCTTATAGCCTTTAGCCGTACCCTTATTCTACTCCTACTCTGTTCCTCTGGTGATGTAGAGGTTAACCCAGACCCTGCAGTGTCTAGCTCCACTCCCATTCCCCAGGCGCTCTCATTTGTTGACTTCTGTAACCGTAAAAGCCTTGGTTTCATGCATGTTAAAATTAGAAGCCTCCTCCCTAAGTTTGTTTTATTCACTGCTTTAGCACACTCTGCCAACCCGGATGTCCTAGCCATGTCTGAATCCTGGCTTAGGAAGACTACCAAAAACCCTGAAATTTCCATCCCTAACTATAACATTGTCCGACAAGATAGAACTGCCAAAGGAATTGGAAAGCTGATAGACAAGATAGAACTCCCCAAAGATTGGAAAGCTGCCGCGGTCATCCCCCTCTCCAAAGGGGGAGACACTCTCAACCCAAATTGCTACAGACCTATATCTATCCTACCCTGCCTTTCTAAGGTCTTCAAAAGCCAAGTTAACAAACAGATCACAGACCATTTCGAATCCCACCGTACCTTCTCCGCTATGCAATTTGGTTTCTGAGCTGGTCATGGTTGCACCTCAGCCACGCTCAAGATCCTAAACGATATCATAACCGCCATCGATAAGAGACAATACTGTGCAGCTGTATTCATCGACCTGGCCAAGGCTTTCGACACTGTCAATCACCACATTCTTATCGGCAGACTCAACAGCCTTGGTTTCTCAAATGACTGCCTCGCCTGATTCACCGACTACTTCTCAGACAGAGTTTAGTGTGTCAAATCGGAGGGCCTGTTGTCTGGACCTCTGGCAGTCTCTATGGGGGTGCCACAGGGTTCAATTCTCAGGCCAACTCTTTTCTCTGTATACATCAATGATGTCGCTCTTGCTGCTGGTGATTCTCTGATCCACCTCTATGCAGACGGCACCATTCTGTATACTTCTGGCCCTTCTTTGGACACTGTGTTAACTAACCTCCAGACGAGCTTCAATGCCATACAACTCTCCTTCTGTGGCCTCCAACTGCTCTTAAATGCAAGTAAAACTAAATGCATGCTCTTCAACCGATCGCTGCCCACACCTGCCCGCCCGTCCAGCATCACTACTCTGGACGGTTCTGACTTAGAATATGTGGACAACTACAAATACCTAGGTGTCTGGTTAGACCGTAAACTTTCCTTCCAGACTCACATTAAGCATCTCCAATCCAAAATTACATCTAGAATCGGCTTCCTATTTCGCAACAAAGCATCCTTCACTCATGCTGCCAAACATACCCTCGTAAAACTGACTATCCTACCGATCCTTGACTTCGGCGTTGTAATTTACAAAATATCCTCCAACACTCTACTCAGCAAATTGGATGCAGTCCACCACAGTGCTATCCGTTTTGTCACCAAAGCCCCATATACTACCCACCACTGCGACCTGTATGCTCTCGTCGGCTGGCCCTTGCTTCTTATTCGTCGCAAAACCCACTGGCTCCAGGTCATCTATAAGTCTTTGCTAGGTAAAGCCCCGCCTTATCTCAGCTCACTGGTCATCATAGCAGTACCCACCCGTAGCATGCGCTCCAGCAGGTATATCTCACTGGTACCCCTCAAAGCCAATTCCTCCTTAGGCCACCTTTCCTTCCAGTTATCTGCTGCCAATGACTGGAACGAACTGCAAAAATCACTGAAGCTGGATACTCATATCGCCCTCACTAACTTTAAGCACCAGCTGTCAGAGCAGCTCACAGATCACTGCACCTGTTCATAGCCCATCTGTAAATAGCCCATCCAACTACCTCATCCCCCATACTGTTATTTATTTTGCTCCTTTGCACCCCAGTATCTCTACTTGCACACTCATCTTCTGCACATCTATGACTCCAGCGTTTAATTGCTATATTGTAATTATTTTGCCACTATGGCCTATTTATTGCCTCACCTCCCTATCCTACCTGCTCTTTTCAACTCTTTAGAGACAGCAGGAGCGGTAGAGATGCTCTTAATGATCGGCTATGAAAAGCCAACTGACATTTACTCCTGAGGTGCTGACTTGCTGCACCCTCGACAACTACTGTGATTATTATTATTTGACCATGCTGGTCATTTATGAACATTTGAACATCTTGGCCATGTTCTGTTATAATCTCCACCCGGCACAGCCAGAAGAGGACTGGCCACCCCTCATAGCCTGGTTCCTCTCTAGGTTTCTTCCTAGGTTTTGGCCTTTCTAGGGAGTTTTCCCTAGCCACCGTGCTTCTACGCCTGCATTGCTTGCTGTTTGGGGTTTTAGGCTGGGTTTCTGTACAGCACTTTGAGATATCAGCTGATGTAAGAAGGGCTATATAAATACATTTGATTTGATTTGCACAAACTGTATATAGACCGTTTCTATTGTATTATTGACTGCATGTTTGTTTATTCCATGTGTAACTCTGTGTTGTTGTTTGTGTCGCACTGCTTTGCTTTATCCTGGCCAGGTCGCAGTTGTAAATGAGAACTTGTTCTCAACTAGCCTACCTGGTTAAATAAAGGTGAAATAAAAAAAATATCTGTCTGTTCCTCCTTGTTCCCCGTGTCAGCATTATTGTCATTTACGTTTCCCCTGTCCAGATGCTGTCGGTGTTCTGTTTCATGTCCATGTTTTATTAAATGTTCACTCCCTGTACTTGCTTCTCATCTACAGTGTCTGTCCTCACAGAGATGCGTAGGACCTAGCCCATGAAATCAGCCCTAGCCTGAACAGGAAGCCAGTGTAGAGAGCCTGGCACTGGAGTAATATGATCAAATGTTTTGGTTCTAGTCAGGATTCTAGCAGCCGTGTTTAGCACTAACTGAAGTTTATTTAGTGCTTTATCCGGGTAGCCGGAAAGTAGAGCATTGCAGTAGTCTAATCTAGAAGTGACAAAAGCGTGGATACATTTTTATGCATCATTTTTGGACCAAAAGTTTCTGATTTTTGCAATGTTACGAAGATGGAAAAAAATCTGTCCTTTAAATATTCTTGATATGTTCTTCAAAAGAGACATCAGAGTCCAGAGTAACGCTGAGGTCCTTCACAGTTTTATTTGAGATGACTGTACAACCATCAAGATTAATTGTCAGATCAAACAGCAGATCTCTTTGTTTCTTGGGACCAAGAACTAGCATCTCTGTTTTTGTCAAAGTTTAAAAGTAAAAAATCTGCCGACATCCACTTCCTTATGTCTGAAACACAGGCTTCCAGGGTGGGCAATTTTGGGGCTTAACCATGTTTCAACGAAATGTACAGCGTGTGTGTCTTCCGCATAGCAGTGAAAGTTGACATTGTGTTTCCCGAATGACAACACCAAGAGGTAGAATATATAGTGAATCGCATCTGCAGTTCCACAGACTGGCCACCGCGTAGAGACAAAGGACAGCTCGTCCCTTCTCTTACTGGCTCCTCCATCAATTTCTGAGTTTCATAGAACTCTAAAATCATTATAACCTCTTGTTCCCAACAGAGAACAAAGCTCGCCAGTTTGTAGTCCTAAAACCCGGAAATATATTACCTCTGGTTCGTTCAACCATCCCTATGGGAAAAATTAATGGGGAATGAATAGGGTTTTGGAAAAAATAAATATCTATGTATTTAACCTTTATTTAACTAGGCAAGTCTGTTAAGAACAAATCACTATTTGCAATGATGGCCTACTCCGGCCAAACCCGGTCGACGCTGGGCCAATTTTGCGCTGCCCTACGGGACTCCCAATAACAGCCGGATGTGATACAGCCTGGAATCGAAACAGGGACTGTAGTGACGCCTCTTACACTGCCTTAGACCACTGCGCCTCTCGGGATGCCGAAAATAAAGTCGGAGGTTAAACAGGTTTAGGAGCTCTTATACGTTTTGTTCTATGAGATAATAGCAGTCAGTTAACATTACCTTAATGAATTATTAAGCCTTTATGCGCTTTGTTTTTTCATCATTACATAGATTTTTCTAAATAAATAAAATTGAAGTTAGCTGATGAAGATTATCTTCACGACAGACCTTATTTTCGACTTTAATCCAGAAAACCCTACAAACACGCCATTCATTTTCCCGGTAGGTTTTGGCCAACGAACCATGGCGGAGTTAATGCCTACAAAAAGACGTCATTGCTCTTTATCTCTATGGTGTGTCTCCAGCCTTAAACAAACTGATGTTATGCTGAAAACCCGTTCATTAGTTATAGGCGAGATCACACTTTATCCGCTTCCAGTAGCACACCTCTCTAGATGGAGAGAGAGAGAGAGTCTCTGTCTATCTGGGTGTCTCTATATCAATTCAATTTAATCAACTCGAGGGCTTTATTTGCATGGGAAACATATGTGTCTCTCAGCAGGATAGTAGGAAGGGACTACCTGGCTGGGACAGGCCCAGCGGTTCTATTCCCGGGCTCAGCGGTTTTGTCAAATCACCGGACTTTGCGTTTGAACAATTTCTACATTAATCACGTAATTGAAAGTCAAAACCAGATTTCTATTTTTCCTGTTAAAACACAAGCACATCCAGGGTGCGCGCTTCGGAGTGGACGTCAGTCAGTGCGCGTGTCAGTCAATCCAACCCTTCCGGACAGAGAGAGAGCGTCTCACGTTCACATCCCCTCTAGAGGAGCGCTCCGCGAGCCACGGTCTCATCCCGTTCTGTCCCGTGCGCCTGGAACTTTAACTCCCTTTTGCTGTTCACACCTCTCTCCGCCAGCCCGCGCGGATAACGGACGACCCTTCGTGCTCTCCGGTGAGTCAGTCGGTTCATGTTTGCGACTCTTATTTAGCTCTGTGAGACTGAGTGTAAACCTCTGTAGCCTAAACTAAGATACTCAGTGTTTGTATGTGTATCTATGGTAAAGTTCAAATGTCTGTGTGTAGCAATGTAAATGTATATTGTTTTGGCTGTGTCCCCTATTTCTGAGGGCACAGGCCCAGGTATGAAACACACTCTCTCTCTCCCTCTCTCTCTCTCTCTCTCTCTCTCTTTCTCTCTTTCTCTCTTTCTCTCTTTCTCTCTTTCTTTCTCTCTCTCTCTCTCTCTCTCTCTCTCTCTCTCTCTCTCTCTCTCTCTCTCTCTCTCTCTCTCTCTCTCTCTCTCTCTCTCTCTCTCTCTCTCTCTCTCTCTCTCTCTCTCTCTCTCTCTCTCTCTCTCTCTCTCTCTCTCTCTCTCTCTCTCTCTCTCTCTCTCTCTCCGGGTTAACAGGAAACACCACAGGGTGTGAGTGAAGCAGTAGTGAGCAGTCTAGGAGCCCATATTTTTTTTCTCAAAGCATTTCTCAAAGCATAACCTTCAATGTAGCGAAATAGAGGAATAGTGGGGGTATACAGAGAAAAGGGAGGGCAGGAAGAGAGAGAGGGGGAGAAAGAGTGAGAAGGCAGGGAAAGAGAGAGAGAGAGGGCAGGGAAAGAGAGAGGGGGGTTGTGAGAGCAGTGGCGGCCGGTGCCGTTTTAAGATTAGGGAGGACGATACTTTTTTTAATGAGCATGTCCTTATTTCTATTACAGCATATTGGATGACTATAATTCATATTCCATTCACCCAGTTCAATGCACCATCCATAGGTTTAGCCTACTACATGATACTAAAATTGTCCATATACACATCACGAGGTTGCTACAACCTAGCCTATGAATGAAGTTTGCAATGTGGGTGCACTCAGATAGAGAGAAGAATTTGATGTGACAGACAGTGACACATTCAATACCGCACTGCACAAGCTTGCCTGCATCTAGCTAATATAGGGTGTTGCAAACAAGAGTTTTCTATTGGACAAATTCAGGTATGTTTATCACCGTTACCCTCTACAATCATGCAGTAACATTATAGTGTACAGTCAGTAAGCAGTTTAGCGATTATACCGGCAGGCAGAGTTCCAGTGTTGTGTTGGATAGTCATAGCCAGCTAGCTAACATAGCATCCCTCTGTTTGAGAAGGGTGTTTGTGTAGGCTAAACTAGCTAGTTGCGTTAGCTAGCTAAGTAAGTGAAACTGAAAGTGAAAAAACCCGAGAATCTCTCTCTATCTCTCTCTTGCTCCAGACTTCATTTTGTAAGAAATTAATTTGTTAAAAACTGTTCAACTATTGTCTTTCTCTTTGAGTCAACTACTTACCACATTTTATGCACTGCAGTGCTAGCTAGCTGTAGCTTATGTTTTCAGCACTTGATTAATTCTCTGATCCTTTGATTGGGTGGACAACATGTCAGTTCATGCTTCAAGAGCTCTCATAGGTTGGAGGACATTCTCCGGAAGTTTTCCTAATTACTGTGTAAGTCTATGGAAGGGGGTGAGAACCATGAACCTCCTAGGTTTTGTATTGAAGTCAATGTACCCAGAGGAGGACGGAAGTTAACTGTCCTCCGGCTACAGCATGGTGCTACCCTACAGAGTGCTGTTGAGGCTACTGTATTTGCAAAACAGTGTGTTTTAATCAATTACTGGTGACGTGAATATATTTAGTATAGTTCAATCAAAAAATGATATATTTTTTTAATGTTTTACAATTTTAATTTTAATACAATTTACTGAGGAGGATGGTACCCCCTTCCTCCTCTGTGGAGCCTCCACTGAGTGAGAGGTACAGGGGGAGGTTGTGGGGTAGAATAAGAGAGAGAGTGAGTGATAAAGGGTGAGATGGAAAAGTTCTGGGAAGTCAGGTGTCTCAGGCACAGGGTCTTCCTGTTTCCACGTGATGTCATCACATCCTCCATATAGAAAAGTAGAGAAAGGGAGTGACAGAGTGAAAGAATGTTTCAGTGGGCGCCTGCCTCTGGCCTACTATAGCCTCTACCGAGAGGTCTGAGCCTTTATGACATAGGAGTACACTCATCCTGTAATCCACAGAGCCAAAGATTTCCTCTATACCGCTAATGACCACGTCCAGAAAGCCATTGTCAAGCTAACAGAAAAGTGTCAGGCCGTGTCTTATTTCCCTTATAATGCACTAGGCTACTTTTGACCAGAGCCATATTCCTCTACTGTAGTACTTTTTGCCCTCCCTATGTAGCATCTCTCCTTATGTAGCATCCCTACTTATGTAGCATCCCTCCCTATGTAGCATCCCTCCCTATGTAGCATCCCTCCCTATGTAGCATCCCTCCCTATGTAGCATCTTTCCCTATGGAGCATCCCTCCTTATGTAGCGTTCCTCTCTATATAGCATCCCTCCCTATGTAGCATCCCTCCCTATGTAGCATCCCTTATGTATTGCCCTCCTTATGTAGCATCCCTCTCTATGTAGTGTACCTCTCTATGTAGCGTCCCTCCCTATGTAGCATCCCTCCCTATGTAGCATCCCTCCCTATGTAGCATCCCTCTCTATGTAGTGTCCCTCTCTATGTAGCGTCCCTCTCTATGTAGTGTCCCTCCCTATGTACCCTCCCTCCCTATGTAGCATCCCTCCCTATGTAGCATCCCTCCCTATGTAGCATCTCTTATGTATTGTCCCTCCTTATGTAGCGTCCCTCTCTATGTAGTGTACCTCTCTATGTAGCGTCCCTCCCTATGTAGCATCCCTCCCTATGTAGCATCCCTCCTTATGTAGCGTCCCTCTCTATGTAGTGTCCCTCTCTATGTAGCGTCCCTCTCTATGTAGTATCCCTCCCTATGTAGCATCCCTCCCTATGTAGCATCTGTCCCTATGGAGCATCCCTATGTAGCATCCCTCCTTATGTAGCGTTCCTCTCTATGTAGCATCCCTCCCTATGTAGCATCCCTCCCTATGTAGCATCCCTTATGTATTGTCCCTCCTTATGTAGCGTCCCTCTCTATGTAGTGTACCTCTATGTAGCGTCCCTCCCTATGTAGCATCCCTCCCTATGTAGCATCCCTCCTTATGTAGCATCCCTCTCTATGTAGTGTCCCTCTCTATGTCGCGTCCCTCTCTATGTAGTGTCCCTCCCTATGTACCCTCCCTCCCTATGTAGCATCCCTCCCTATGTAGCATCCCTTCTTATGTAGCATCCCTCCCTATGTAGCATCCCTCCTTATGTATTTTCCCTCCCTATGTAGCATCCCTCCTTATGTAGCATCCTTCTCTAGGCAATGCAAATAGTCTGGCTAGCCATTTGACTAGATGTTCAGGAGTCTTATGGCTTGGGGGTAGAAGCTGTTTAGAAGCCTCTTGGACTTAGACGTGGCGCTCCGGTACCGCTTGCCGTGCGGTAGCAGAAAGAACAGTCTATGACTAGGGTGGCTGGAGTCTTTGACAATTTTTAGGGCCTTCCTCTGACACCGCCTGGTATAGAGGTCCTGGATGGCAGGAAGCTTGGCCCCAGTGATGTACTGGGCCATTCACAGTACCCTCTGTAGTGCCATACCAGGCAGTGATGCAACCAGTCAGGATGCTCTCGATGGTGCATCTGTAGAACCTTTTGAGGATCTGAGGACCCATGCCAAATCTTTTCAGTCTCCTGAGGGGAATAGGTTTTGTCGTGCCCTCTTCACGACTGTCTTGGTGTGCTATGTTAGTTTGTTAGTTTGTTGGTGATGTGGACATCAAGGATCCCTTCTTATGTATTGTCCCTCGCTATATGTCTCTGAACAAAAATATCCTAGAAGGCCTACAGTACACTAGGCATATATAGGGATTAGGCTACACTGTCATGTTGTCAGGTGCAGCCTTTGATTCACTACCGTTATTTTCTCCTAATCTAGTGTTCCACTTATTGCTCTGTAATTTGATTTCAAAATAACTGATTTAACAGGCTCAGAGTGAACTGTAAGTGCAGCCCTTCACGCTTCACTGGCCAACATCCGTAAAAAAAAAAATCTGAAGTTACTCAACACACTCACTCAGCAAAAACAAAACCAGCACAATTTCACAAACTTTTTTGGGGGGTTTGGTTAAATGACAGAGTGATTTTTCAAACAAAGTGAGTGTGAGAAGCGCAGGAAGATTGTCTGTGGGTCTGTAGTCAAGCCCAGAGAGGATTCTGTAACTAGACCAGAATGAGAGAGAGAGGGAGGATTCTGTAACTAGACCAAAATGAGAGAGAGAAAGGATTCTGTAACTTGGCCAGAATGAGAGAGAGAAAGGATTCTGTAACTAGGCCAGAATGAGAGAGAGAAAGGATTCTGTAACTAGGCCAGAATGAGAGAGAAAAAGGATTCTGTAACTAGGCCAGAATGAGAGAGAGAAAGGATTCTGTAACCTGGCCAGAATGAGAGAGAGAAAGGATTCTGTAACCTGGCCAGAATGAGAGCGAGAAAGGATTCTGTAACCTGGCCAGAATGAGAGAGAGAAAGGATTCTGTAACCTGGCCAAAATGAGAGAGAGAAAGGATTCTGTAACTAGGCCAGAATGAGAGAGAAAAAGGATTCTGTAACTAGGCCAAAATGAGAGAGAGAAAGGATTCTGTAACCTGGCCAGAATGAGAGAGAGAAAGGATTCTGTAACCTGGCCAGAATGAGAGCGAGAAAGGATTCTGTAACCTGGCCAGAATGAGAGAGAGAAAGGATTCTGTAACCTGGCCAAAATGAGAGAGAGAAAGGATTCTGTAACTAGGCCAGAATGAGAGAGAAAAAGGATTCTGTAACTAGGCCAGAATGAGAGAGAGAAAGGATTCTGTAACCTGGCCAGAATGAGAGAGAGAAAGGATTATGTGACTAGGCTAGAATGAGAGAGAGAAAGGATTCTGTAACCTGGCCAGAATGAGAGAGAGAAAGGATTCTGTAACTAGGCCAAAATGAGAGAGAGAAAGGATTCTGTAACTAGGTCAGAAGGAGAGAGAGAAAGGATTCTGTAACTAGGCCAGAATGAGAGAGAGAAAGGATTCTGTAACCTGCCCAGAATGAGAGAGAGAAAGGATTCTGTAACCTGGCCAGAATGAGAGCGAGAAAGGATTCTGTAACCTGGCCAGAATGAGAGAGAGAAAGGATTCTGTAACCTGGCCAAAATGAGAGAGAGAAAGGATTCTGTAACTAGGCCAGAATGAGAGAGAAAAAGGATTCTGTAACTAGGCCAAAATGAGAGAGAGAAAGGATTCTGTAACCTGGCCAGAATGAGAGAGAGAAAGGATTCTGTAACCTGGCCAGAATGAGAGCGAGAAAGGATTCTGTAACCTGGCCAGAATGAGAGAGAGAAAGGATTCTGTAACCTGGCCAAAATGAGAGAGAGAAAGGATTCTGTAACTAGGCCAGAATGAGAGAGAAAAAGGATTCTGTAACTAGGCCAGAATGAGAGAGAGAAAGGATTCTGTAACCTGGCCAGAATGAGAGAGAGAAAGGATTATGTGACTAGGCTAGAATGAGAGAGAGAAAGGATTCTGTAACCTGGCCAGAATGAGAGAGAGAAAGGATTCTGTAACTAGGCCAAAATGAGAGAGAGAAAGGATTCTGTAACTAGGTCAGAAGGAGAGAGAGAAAGGATTCTGTAACTAGGCCAGAATGAGAGAGAGAAAGGATTCTGTAACTAGGCCAGAATGAGAGAGAGAAAGGATTCTGTAACCTGGCCAGAATGAGAGAGAGAAAGGATTCTGTAACTAGGCCAGAATGAGAGAGAGAAAGGATTCTGTAACTAGGCCAGAATGAGAGAGAGAAAGGATTCTGTAACTAGGCCAGAATGAGAGAGAGAAAGGATTCTGTAACTAGGCCAGAATGAGAGAGAAAAATGATTCTGTAACTAGGCCAGAATGAGAGAGAGAAAGGATTCTGTAACTAGGCCAGAATGAGAGAGAGAAAGGATTCTGTAACTAGGCCAGAATGAGAGAGAGAAAGGATTCTGTAACCTGGCCAGAATGAGAGTGAGAAAGGATTCTGTAACTAGGCCAGAATGAGAGAGAGAAAGGATTCTGTAACTAGGCCAGAATGAGAGAGAGAAAGGATTCTGTAACCTGGCCAGAATGAGAGAGATAAAGGATTCTGTAACCTGGCCAAAATGAGAGAGAGAAAGGATTCTGTAACCTGGCCAGAATGAGAGAGAGAAAGGATTCTGTAACCTGGCCAGAATGAGAGAGAGAAAGGATTCTGTAACCTGGCCAGAATGAGAGAGAGAAAGGATTCTGTAACTAGGCCAGAATGAGAGAGAAAAGATTCTGTATACCAACCCAAACTTACCTCACATAGCTGTGCGTGCTTGTTGTTCTTACTGTGTTGTCCCTGCTGGGAGCTGTTTATCTGTAGGAGATGGTGCAGGAAAGGGCGTGTTTGGATGTCTGTGAGTGTGATGATTGAGGGGGGTGTGTGTGTGTCTGCTATGCGTTTTCAGTCCAGAGTAAATGTTTTATTTTTGAAAAATCCCTCCATGTCCATTCGATAGGCAATTTAGGTGGGAATAGATTGAGTTGGATTTGAACCACTGAACGTATTGTAACCGGTTGAGTAAAAAGAGAGTTACTGCCTGTCGATCAGAGGTGGCCAACCCTCCTTCTTGAGAGATGCTGGGTATGCTGGGTATTGTTCCACCACTGCTTTACCATGATTCTACTAATCAGCTGATCATCAGGACCTTGATTAGCTGAATCAGGTATGTTATTGTCAGTGGTAGAAAAAAGTGCCCAATTGTCATACTTGAGTAAAAGTATAGATACCTTAATAGAAAGTTACTCAAGTAAAAGTGAAAGTCACCCAGTAAAATACTACTTGAATAAAATGAGAGATATTTGGTTTTAAATATACTTCAGTATCAAAACTAAATGTAATTCCAAAATATACTTAAGTATCAAAAGTAAAAGTATAAATCATTTCAAATTCCTCATATTAAGTATTTTCTTGTTTTGAAAATGAACGGATAGCCAGAGGCACATTCCCAACACTCAGACAATATTTACAGAAGATGCATTTGTGTTTAGTGAGTCCTCCAGACCAGAGGCAGTAGGGATGACCACGTGTTCTCTGTTTAGTGAGTCCTCCAGACCAGAGGCAGTAGGGATGACCACGTGTTCTCTGTTTAGTGAGTCCTCCAGACCAGAGGCAGTAGGGATGACCACGTGTTCTCTGTTTAGTGAGTCCTCCAGACCAGAGGCAGTAGGGATGACCACGTGTTCTCTGTTTAGTGAGTCCTCCAGACCAGAGGCAGTAGGGATGACCACGTGTTCTCTGTTTAGTGAGTCCTCCAGACCAGAGGCAGTAGGGATGACCACGTGTTCTCTGTTTAGTGAGTCCTCCAGACCAGAGGCAGTAGGGATGACCAGGTGTTCTCTGTTTAGTGAGTCTGCCAGAACCAGAGGCAGTAGGGATGACCACGTGTTCTCTGTTTAGTGAGTCCTCCAGACCAGAGGCAGTAGGGATGACCACGTGTTCTCTGTTTAGTGAGTCCTCCAGACCAGAGGCAGTAGGGATGACCAGGTGTTCTCTGTTTAGTGAGTCTGCCAGAACCAGAGGCAGTAGGGATGACCACGTGTTCTCTGTTTAGTGAGTCCTCCAGACCAGAGGCAGTAGGGATGACCACGTGTTCTCTGTTTAGTGAGTCTGCCAGAACCAGAGGCAGTAGGGATGACCACGTGTTCTCTGTTTAGTGAGTCTGCCAGAACCAGAGGCAGTAGGGATGACCACGTGTTCTCTGTTTAGTGAGTCCTCCAGACCAGAGGCAGTAGGGATGACCACGTGTTCTCTGTTTAGTGAGTCCTCCAGACCAGAGGCAGTAGGGATGACCAGGTGTTCTCTGTTTAGTGAGTCTGCTAGACCAGAGGCAGTAGGGATGACCACGTGTTCTCTGTTTAGTGAGTCCTCCAGACCAGAGGCAGTAGGGATGACCACGTGTTCTCTGTTTAGTGAGTCCTCCAGACCAGAGGCAGTAGGGATGACCACGTGTTCTCTGTTTAGTGAGTCCTCCAGACCAGAGGCAGTAGGGATGACCACGTGTTCTCTGTTTAGTGAGTCCTCCAGATCAGAGGAAGTATGGATGACCACGTGTTCTCTTGATAAGTGTGTGAAGTATTCAAAATGTTATGAGTACTTTGGGTTGTCAGGGAAAATGTATGTTGTAAAAAATACAATATTTTCTTTAGGAATGTAGTGAAGTAAAAGTAAAAGTTGTCAAAAATATAAATAGTAAAGTACAGATACCCCAAAAAACTGCTTAAGTAGTACTTTAAATAATTTTACTTAAGTACTTTACACCACTGATTACAGTATGGCTGAAGCAAAAGCCTGCACACCCAGTAGCTTTCCTGCAAGAGGGTTGGCTTCCACCCCTGTAGAGGGGTTGAGTGTACAAGCATGGCATTATCTCCAAAACACTATTTTGAGACAGTGTCGCTTCTTTTTTAATCTATACAAATATGAGTTTAGTAAAGGGTTTCACCCACGAGAGAGAGAGTTAAAAAAAAACAGAGAGAGAGAGAGAAAACACAGAGAGAGAGAGAGAAACAGAGAGAGAGAGAAAAAAACAGAGAGAGAGAGAGAGAGAGAGAGAGAGTGCTAATATCTCTGGTTAGGGTAGAACAGAGTGGAACTATAGCTGTGGTTAAATTTACTCTGACATAAACAGGCCTTATTTAAACTGACAGCTCTTCTGAGAACCACAACACTCACACCAGAAACACACAGTTTCACACAGATGTACACGCTCTCTCAAACCAGACACCCAGGCCTGTATCAGGAAGATGTAACCATTCTCAACGGCAGGTCTGTGGGCTAGTCATTCTGGTCTGTGTATGTTGCTTACAAGCCCATCAGACAGTCATCTCTCACTTTTTTTCGTCAGTTCTCTACCTGTTGGTTAGTCTGTTGGTTAGTCTGTTGGTTAGTCTGGTCACCAGCCTTCATTGTGTTTTGGACACTGGTCACCAGCCTTCATTGTGTTTTGGACACCGGTCCCCAGCCTTCATTGTGTTTTGGACACTGGTCACCAGCCTTCATTGTGTTTTGGACACTGGTCACCAGCCTTCATTGTGTTTTGGACACTGGTCACCAGCCTTCGTTGTGTTTTGGACACTGGTCACCAGCCTTCGTTGTGTTTTGGACACTGGTCACCAGCCTTCGTTGTGTTTTGGACACTGGTCACCAGCCTTCGTTGTGTTTTGGACACTGGTCACCAGCCTTCATTGTGTTTTGGACACTGGTCACCAGCCTTCGTTGTGTTTTGGACACTGGTCACCAGCCTTCATTGTGTTTTGGACACTGGTCACCAGCCTTCATTGTGTTTTGGACACTGGTCACCAGCCTTCATTGTGTTTTGGACACTGGTCACTAGCCTTCGTTGTGTTTTGGACACTGGTCACCAGCCTTCATTGTGTTTTGGACACTGGTCCCCAGCCTTCATTGTGTTTTGGACACTGGTCACCAGCCTTCGTTGTGTTTTGGACACTGGTCACCAGCCTTCGTTGTGTTTTGGACACTGGTCACCAGCCTTCATTGTGTTTTGGACACTGGTCCCCAGCCTTCATTGTGTTTTGGACACTGGTCCCCAGCCTTCATTGTGTTTTGGACACTGGTCCCCAGCCTTCATTGTGTTTTGGACACCGGTCACCAGCCTTCATTGTGTTTTGGACACCGGTCACCAGCCTTCATTGTGTTTTGGACACCGGTCCCCAGCCTTCGTTGTGTTTTGGACACCGGTCCCCAGCCTTCATTGTGTTTTGGACACTGGTCCCCAGCCTTCATTGTGTTTTGGACACTGGTCCCCAGCCTTCATTGTGTTTTGGACACTGGTCCCCAGCCTTCATTGTGTTTTGGACACTGGTCCCCAGCCTTCATTGTGTTTTGGACACTGGTCCCCAGCCTTCATTGTGTTTTGGACACTGGTCCCCAGCCTTCGCTGTGTTTTGGACACTGGGCCCCAGCCTTGGTCCCCAGCCTTCGTTGTGTTTTGGACACTGGTCCCCAGCCTTCGCTGTGTTTTGGACACTGGTCCCCAGCCTTCATTGTGTTTTGGCCACTGGTCCCCAGCCTTAATTGTGTTTTGGACACTGGTCCCCAGCCTTCATTGTGTTTTGGACACTGGTCCCCAGCCTTCGCTGTGTTTTGGACACTGGGCCCCAGCCTTGGTCCCCAGCCTTCGTTGTGTTTTGGACACTGGTCCCCAGCCTTCGCTGTGTTTTGGACACTGGTCCCCAGCCTTCGCTGTGTTTTGGACACTGGTCCCCAGCCTTCATTGTGTTTTGGACACTGGTCCCCAGCCTTCATTGTGTTTTGGACACTGGTCCCCAGCCTTCGTTGTGTTTTGGACACTGGTCCCCAGCCTTCGCTGTGTTTTGGACACTGGTCCCCAGCCTTCGTTGTGTTTTGGACACTGGTCCCCAGCCTTCGTTGTGTTTTGGACACTGGTCCCCAGCCTTCATTGTGTTTTGGACACTGGTCCCCAGCCTTCATTGTGTTTTGGACACTGGTCCCCAGCCTTCGCTGCATTCAGAATGACTGCCAGGGTTGTAAAGAAAAATAAATGAGACAACCTTAACCATCTGAACTGGAACAACCATTTCAGTAGCGGTGCAACAAGTTCAACTAACAGATTTGATTAGTTTAGAAAATGTATGTTATTTATCTTTGTGTAGCATAGGACAAAAATGATTGATTAATTAATCAATGTACAGGAATTTGTCCAATAGAAACTGTTCTTTGCAACTGTTGGACTAATGATTACTGCTTCACTGTCTGTCACAATCGTTCTCTCGACCTGTGTGCACCTACGTTGTAAACTTGGTCATAGGCTCATTCATAGGCTAGGTTGTAGCAAGCTCATGATGGGTATAGGGAAAATGTTACCATGTAAATCATGCAGTAGCCTAAATCTATCGATGTTACACTGAACTGGGTGAATGGAATATGAATGACAATATGCTGTAATAGAAATAAAGCCAATGCTCATAAATGTTTTTATGTCCTTCCTCATCTTAAACGGCTCGACCGCCACTGGTCAGTGCTGTGTGGAAGTTGACTATGCAAACAATTTGGAAGTTCCAACACATTCACGTTTCTTATAAAAACAAGAAGTGACGCAGTCAGTCTTTCCTCAACTTTTAGCCAAGAGAGACTGACATGCCTAGTATTAATATTAGTCCTCTGATTACAATGAAGAGCAAGATGTGCCGCTCTGTTCTGGGCCAGTTGCAGCTTAACTAGGTCTTTCTTTGCAGCACTTGAACATATGTGACTCGTTTCAGGAAACTAGACGTATGTTGCGAGTCACTACTTCACAAGAGAGCCATTTGAATGTAAACATAATTTTTTTAAATCAAAATGCGTTTTTTTTTTTACAGAAATACCTTGTGGAAAATGTGACCTTTCATGTACCTTAATAACAAACTTGTACGCCATCTGTAAATACGGATACAATTGTTAAATTATGAGCCTAGTTGATTTAGCCACGGAAAAAGTAAGGAACCCTCCCGCTAGCCATGATTGGCTGAGATAATGGAAGGCCTGGACATGAGGAGAGCAGATTTCGGATTGGTCTGCCATGTAACATGCTTCTGTCTATAACATGAGCTGCTCAGTATGTGTAGGTAATCCTTTCTAACGCTGCTTTTTGAAAGAAATCACAAATTACTGCAAAAGTGTTGATAATGCTCTCCACTTTCTGGAGGACCGAGTTTTGAAATCAGTGGAATGCCCAGTGGAAGCAGAGTATGATAGCTAAGGAGATTCTGGCGTTTGATTGCAAATATGTGGAGGGAGTCGAAAAGAGAACACACAGAAGGCTGTTGTATAAAACACCTGTCTCCGGATTACATCTTCAAACTAAGGGTAACCATGGCATCCGTGACAGAGAGGGAGAAGCGTTCCTCCACGTATACGGGTAAGAGTGTTTAGCTAGCTACATTTTCAGATATATGATTAAAAAAAATTCTAAGTCGTTTTCATTGCAAGTTAAAGCGTACTGTTAGCTAGTTAGCTAACTTTAACTGGCTGGCTGGCTATCTAACATTACATGTATGATCTGTGTAGTAATATTATTTGTATCTCAAAGCCATTTGCATTACTAGTTATAGCCTAATGTTAGCTAGCTAGCTAAGATTGAACCTAGTTGGTTAGTTACCTGCATATTCATGCAGGGTACTAACGTTATGAGTTGGGATTATGGCTCATTGTTTAGCTAGCTATTTACATGTCTAAACAAAATACACTACTATGCAAGTAACCATTTCACTGTACAGTTTACACCTTCTGTATCCTGTGCATGTGACAAATATACTTTGATCTTATTTAATATAGTGTGTGTTTACCAGAGAGGGTAATGTGAAGAACAACATGACCTGCACCAAAGTCAGATTAGGATATATTGTTAGGCCAACGAGACAGTGTCCAAGTTTTAAAATGATCCGGTAGACTACCTTGCTTTTATTTAGTCACAATTACAACCGTAAGCTATTTTCTGTAATTAGCTTGTGATTAACTTGTAAATAATGATCTTGTTGTGAGTTTATTTTACTGTAATATTGAATACAAATTAGCTGAAGTTAAGACGTTGTCAGCTATATGATATGGTCATTATTTTAACTGGTTAGCCAGCTATCTTAAGGTTAGCCAGCTAGCTTAAGGTTAGCCAGCTATCTTAAGGTTAGCCAGCTAGCTTAAGGTTAGCCAGCTAGCTTAAGGTTAGCCAGCTAGCTTAAGGTTAGCCAGCAAGCTAGAAATGAACCAAAACATTGTTTAGAAAGTTTATTTTAGTTGCCTGGTTTGCTAGATTGACATTTACTAAATTCATTTTTAAATGGATGGGTATATTGGTGTTAAAATACACCAGTTATGCCATTTTGGACCACCAGGCTGCTGGTGTCCTGCAGCCTGTAGTTTTTGTGTTTATACTTTTTCATAACGACAATGACAATTTTGATGTCGTACGACAATAGAATGTTCATGTCGATAGACGTAGTATAAACCAGCCTTTAGTCTTGAAAGCTTTGGTTGTTTAGTACACTACTCCCTCTGTTTAGCACATGGCCTCGCATGTGAATCCTTAATGAGATTGGTGGGGCTTAAGAGGGTGTGAAGGATGCTAAATGGGTGTAGACAAAGAGGAGCTCTCCAGTAGGTGTACCAAAACATTCCAGGGCCATTTTCTCAAAAGTGGGGCAACAAGTTTATCAACTTTCAAAGCAGAATTACTTACCCATTGTTCCTCAACTGTAGTGTATGATATACACCATGTTGTAGCTGATATACCATTTCAAATGTAGCTACATAAAGAGCATCTCTTTATTACTGACGGGCCTCTCCACATCTTTACAACCATTTCATCTGTATGTTTTGACTATGCCAGTTTACAATCTAAGGTAACACCAAGTAATTTATTGTCCTCAACTTGTTCAACAGCCACACCATTCATTTCCAGATTCAGCTCAGGTCTAGAACTTAGGGGATGATTTGTACCAAATACAATGCTCTTCGTTTTAAAGATGTTCAGGATAAGTTTATTAATGGCCAACCATTCCAAAACAGACTGCAACTCTTTGTTAAGCATTTCAGTGACTTCATTAGCTGTGGTTTGCTGATGCGTATATGGTTGAATCATCAGCATACATGGACACCTGCTTTGTTAAATGCCAGTGGCAGGTCATTGGTAAAAATAGAAAAGAGTAGAGGGCCTAGACTAGAGAGCTGCCCTGAGGTGCACCACACTTTACATGTTTTACATTAGAGAAGCTTCCATTAAAGAAAACCATCTGAGTTCTATTAGATAGATGACTCTGAATCCACGATATGGCAGAGGTTGAAAAGCCATAACACATACACTACCGTTCAAAAGTTTGGGGTCACTTAGAAATGTCCTTGTTTTTGAAAGAAAAGCACATTTTTTGTCCATTCAAATAACATCAAATTGATCAGAAATACAGTGCAGACATTGTTAATGTTGTAAATGACTATTTTAGCTGGAAACAGCAGATTTTTTAATGGAATATCTAGATAGGCGTACAGAGGCCAATTATAAGCAATCATCACTCCTGTGTTCCAATGGCACGTTGTGTTAGCTATTCCAAGTTTATAATTTTAAAAGGCTAATTGATCATTAGAAAACCCTTTTGCAATTATGTTAGCACAGCTGAAAACTGTTTTGCTTATTAAAGAAACAATAAAACTGGCCTTCTTTAGACTAGTTGAGTATCTGGAGCATCAGCATTACAGGCTCAAAATGGCCAGAAACAAATAACTTTCTTCTGAAATTCGTCAGTCTATTCTTGTTCTGAGAAATGAAGGCTATTCCATGTGAGAAATTGCCAAGAAACTGAAGATCTCGTACAACGCTGTGTACCACTCCCTTCACAGAACAGCGCAAACTGGCTCTAACCAGAATAGAAAGAGGAGTGGGAGGCCCCGGTGCACAACTGAGCAAGAGGACAAGTACATTAGAGTGTCTAGTTTGAGAAACACGCCTCACAAGTCCTCAACTGGCAGCTTCATTAAATAGTACCCGCAAAACACTAGTCTCAACGTCAACAGTGAAGAGGCGACTCTGGGATGCTGGCTTTCTAGGCAGAGCTGCAAAGAAAAAGCCATATCACAGACTGGCCAATAAAAATAAAATATTAAGATGGGCAAAACAACACAGACACTGGACAGAGGAAGATTGGAAAAAAGTGTTATGGACAGACTAATCTAAGTTTGAGGTGTTCGGATCACAAAGAAGAACATTCGTGAGATGCAGAAAAAATGAAAAGATGCTGGAGGAGTGCTTGACGCCATATGTCAAGCACGGTGGAGGCAATGTGATGGTCTGGGGGTGCTTTGGAGGTGGTAAAGTGGGAGATTTGTACATGGTAAAAGGGATCTTGAAGAAGGAAGGTTATCACTCCATTTTGCAACGCCATGCCATACCCTGTGGAAGGCGCTTAGTTGGAGCCAATTTCCTCCTACAACAGGACAATGACCCAAAGCACAGCTCCAAACTATTTAGGAATTATTTAGGGAAGAAGCAGTCAGCTGGTATTCTGTGTATAATGGAGTGGCCAGCACAGTCACCGGATCTCAACCCTATTGAGCTGTTGTGGGAGCAGCTTGACCGTATGATACGTAAGAACGGCCCATCAAGCCAATCCAACTTGTGGGAGGTGGTTCAGGAAGCGCGGGGTTAAATCTCTTCAGATGACCTCAACACACTGACAACTGGAATGCCAAATGTAATTGCTGCCAATGGAGGATAGTTTGAAGGACACAATTATTATTTCAATAAAAAATCCTGATTTAAGAACCTTGTCAATGTCTTGACTCTATTTCCTATTCATTTTGCAACTCATTTCGTGTATGTTTTCATGGAAAACAAGGACATTTCTAAGTGACCTGAAACTTTTGAACGGTAATATAAGTTTTCTCAACAACAGATTATGGTCAGTAATATCAAAGGCTGCACTGAACTCTAACAGTACAGCTCCCACCATCTTAATATTAGCAATTTCTTTCAACCAATCATCAGTCATTTGTGCCCTTCTCTATAAGGATGCTGAAGGTCTGTTGTTTACAGAGAAATAGCATTGTATTTGGTCAAACGCCATTTTTTCCCCAACAGTTTGCTAGCAGCAAGCTGATCGGTCTGCTGTTAGAACCAGTAAAGGCCGCTTTACCGCTTTTGTGTAGCGGAATGACTTTGGCTTCCCTCCAGGCCTGAGGACAAACACTTCCCTCCAGGCCTGAGGACAAAGACTTTCCTCTAGGCTCAGATTAAAGATATGACAGATAGGAGTGGCTATAGAGTCAGCTACCATCTTCAGCAGCTTTCCATCTAAGTTGTCAATGCCAGGAGGTTTGTCATTACTGACCGATAACAATACTTTTTACACCCCTCCCACACTAATTTTACAAAATTTGAACATACAAGGCTTTTCTTTCATAATATTTTTTTTATGCATGATTACTTTTTGTTTGTTGTTGGCATTTCCTGCCTAAGTTTGCCCACTTTGCCAATGAAGTAATCATTAAAATAATTGGCAACATCAAATGGTTTTGTGAATAATAAGCCATCTGATTTGATGAAGGTGGAGTTGAATTTGTCTTTCTGCCCATAATCTAATTTAAAGTACTCCAAAATAATTTTCCGTCATTCTTTCCATCATTGATTTTGGCTTTATAATACAGTTTCTTCTTCTTTTTGTTGAGTTTAGTGACATCATTTCTCAATTTGCAGTAAGTCAGCCAGTCAGATGTGCAGCCAGACATATTAGCCACTCCGTTTGCTCCATCTCTTTCAACCATACAGTTTTTCACTTCCTCATCAATCCATGGAGCCTTAACAGTTCTAACAGTCAGTTTCTTAATAGGTGCATGTTTATCAATTATTGGAAGAAGCAATTTCATAAATTCATCAAGTGCAGCGTCTGGATGCTCCTCATTAATCACATCAGACCAACAAATATTTTTAACATCATCCACATAAATCACAGCAAAATATTGATCTCTTATACACTATTTTATGCCCAGCTTTCAGAACTTTTGCTTTCCTGGATATAGCCACTATATTGTGATGACTGCATCTAATTGGTACGGATACAGCTTTAGAACAAAGTTTAGTAAAAATGTGATCAATACATGTGGATGATCTTGTTCCTGTAGTGTTTGTAAACACTCTGGTAGGTTGATTAATAACCTGAACCAGATTACAGGCCCTGGTTACAGTGAGAAGCTTCTTCTAGAGCAGACAGCTTGAGGAAAACCAGTCAATATTCAGGTCCCCAAGAAAGTAGACCTCTCTGTTTACATCACATACACTATCAAGCATTCACACATATTATTCAGATACTGACTGTTAGCACTTGGTGGCCTATAGCAACACCACAAAATAAAAGGCTTTCGATGTGCCAAGTGAACCTGCAACCAAAACACTTCAATAACACTTGACACAAGATCTTATAAGTATTACAAAGATATGGCTCTGAATATATACAGCCACATCTCCCCCATAAGCATTCCTGTCTCTTCTGTAGATGTTATATCCTTGTATTGCTATTTCTGTATCATCAAATTAATGATCTAAGTGAGGCTCAGAAATGGCTCATATAGTGAATGTTATCTGATCTTAACAAGTTATTGATTTCATGAACCTTATTTCTAAGGCTACATATATTAATATGGGCTATTTCCAGCCCTTTCCTGGGTATCAGATATAGACATAACATGGAAAAGAGCAAACGGAGCAAGAACAAAATATATACGTCCATTAATCAGTTGATGTGCGCTGCAGGGTTGAAGCTACGAACCCATATGCTTGGCTCTCTCATCCCTTCCCGGGCTTTTTGGGCTCCTGAGTGGCTCAGCAGTCTAAGGCACTACATATCAGAGCAAAAGGCATCACTACAGTCCCTGGTTTGAATCCAGGCTGTATCACATCTGGCCGTGATTGGGAGTCCCATAGGGCAGCGCATAATTGGCCCGGCGTCGTCCAGGTTTGGCCGGGGTAGGCTGTCATTGTAAATAAGAATTTGTTCTTAACGGGCTTGTCTAGTTAAATAAATAATAATATTAATAATTTGGAGGGTGACCAATGAGCATGTCATAGCGGATGTAAGCAATGTCCCCACGCGCTTTAGCACCTTTCATGGTTGCGATATGTTCTTTGCTCTTCTGGCACACAGCTTCAGGATCATCCTCGTTGAGGAAGAGGTACGTTCCTCTCAAGTCCGTGGCTCTGTCCAGAACAGCTACCTTGTCCTTGAACCTCAGGAACTTGACTACTATCGGCCTGGGCCGGTGGTGGGTTTCCCAGTCCTGTGGGTGAGCCTGTCACCTGGGCCTGTCACCTGGGCCTGTCACCTGGGCCTGTCACCTGGGCCTGTCACCTGGACCTGTCACCTGGGCCGGTGGTGGGTTTTCCAGTCCTGTGGGCGCGCTCCACCTCAATATTCTTGTGGTCCATGTTCAGTTTCTCCGAGATAATTTCCCTCACTTTGTCCTTAGACTTTGTCCAGGTCTCATGGAGATTATGTAATTCCGTCCACAACAGTGTTGTTCCTTCTTGATTGTCCCTCAAGATAATCTGATTTCTCGGTCATTGTTATCATGGATTCACAAACAGAACTGATGTCCTCTGACTTACAGATTGCAGTCATCTTGCCTTTCTTCTGTTTAAACTCATCGAGCTGACCCTGGGAGAACTGCAAACTGTTCTTCAGGTCCTTGACTTCTATGGTCAGGTCGTCCATTCATTTTTTAGTTGACTCCACCAGTATTTGGACACAGCACTTGAAGCTATTTTCTTGTTTTTGTAACAACTGTTTGTAGAACTATTCATGTTCTTTTAAAAGATCCTTCTCCTGTAATAGAAAAGACACCACTGTCCTCAATGATACTCCCGCCGGATTTGATCTTTGTCATGGTAACAACAGTAGGTTACGCTGTTACTCCTTTCAGTTCCAGACAGGGCAGGTTGCAAGGAAGATTGAAAACAACAACGACAAACAGCAGGGGTCTAAGACAGCCACAAGCCCGGGATAATCTGTGCTCCCAGCCAAGCTCAAGAAAACCCTGCTAGCTGGATAAGCAGCAAGCTAGGTTAGCTGCTACGCCAAGCAGCTCCTCAGACCTGGCCTTGGTCGGCAGGATCACTGGACAAATAGTAGTGGCCCCAGCAACCGATGCCAACCACGTCGCGGGATCCAAACTCAAAGGGTAGCTAGCTAGTAACCAGTAGCTTTTTCATTGGACTTTCAGAACCTTCTAAAACAACAAACTGAATTCTCCCTCATTTCATGCACTATGTTCAACAGGAAGTGAAGCGAGTCTAAGAGGGTGTGACTGCCCAAGCTCACTGACAATGATGAAACATAGTGTACCTTGCAACGTTTGAACAGATGGCGGCTACGTGTGGTTGGCCGAGAGAAGCTCGGTTCGGCTTGTAAGTCTGCTAACAGGAAAGGCGGGAGGAAAAGCCTCGACACAATCCTGTCTCGGAGCTCTACGGACAATTCCTACGACCCCCTGGCTTGGTTTTTGCTCTGACATGCACTGTCAACTGTGAGACCTCATATAGACAGGTGTGTGCCTTTCCAAATCATGTCCAATCAATTGAATTTACCACAGGTGGACTCCAATCAAGTTGTAGAAACATCTCAAGGATGATCAATGGAAAAAAGATGCACCTGAGCTCAATGTCGAGTCTCATAGCAAAGGATCTGAATACTTATGGTATTTCAAATTTTTTTGTATTTATAAATTAGCAAACATTTCTAGAAACCTGTTTTCGCTATGTCATTTTGGGGTATTGTGTGTATATTGAGGATGTTTTATTTAATCAATTTGAGAATAAGGCTGTAACGTAACAAAATGTGGAAAAAGTCAAAGGGTCTGAATACTTTCCAAAGGCACTGTACAATTATAAAATCCATGTACACATACAACAAGTGTGCAGTTAAACCTGGCAAAAAAACACACATTTCTTTCCACATGGCCGTGGGGTGAGACAGGGAAGCAGCTTAAGCCCCACCCTCTTCAATACATATATCAAGGAATTGGCGAGGGCACTAGAACAGTCTGCAGCACCCAGCCTCACTCTACTAGAATCTGAAGTCAAATGTCCACTGATTGCTGATAATCTGGTGCTTCTGTCCCCAACCAAGGAGGGCCTACAGCAGCACCTAGATTTTCTGCACAGATTCTGTCAGACCTGGGCCCTGACCTGGGCCCTGACAATCTCAGTAAGACAAAAAGTAATGGTGTTCCAGTAAACATCAGCACCACAAGTAACTTCTGCATGCAGAGCAGAATTAGGCCGATACCCGCTAATTATCAAAATCCAGAAAAGAGCCGTTAAACTCTACAACCACCTGAAAGGAAGCGATTCCCAAACCTTCCATAACAAAGCCATCACCTACAGAGAAATGAACCTGGAGAAGAGTCCCCTAAGCAAGCTGGTCCTGGGGCTCTGTTCACAAACACAAACAGACCCCACAGAGCCCCAGTACAGCAACACAATTAGACCAACCAAATCATGAGAAAACAAAAAGATAATTACTTGACTCATTGGAAATAATTAATTTTAAAAAACAGAGCAAACTAGAATGCTATTTGGCCCTAAACAGAGAGTACACAGTGGCAGAATATCTGACCACTGTGACTGACTCAAACTTAAGGAAAGCTTTGACTATGTACAGACTCGGTGAGCATAGCCTTGCTATTGAGAAAGGCCGCCGTAGGCAGACCTGGCTCTCAAGAGAAGACAGGCTATGTGCACACTGCCCACAAAATGTGGTGGAAACTGAGCTGCACTTCCTAACCTCCTGCCAAATGTATGACCATATTAGAGACACATATTTCCTTCAGATTACACAGTCACACAAAGAATTTGATAACAAACCCAATTTTGATAAACTCCAATATCTACTGGGTGAAATACCACAGTGTGCCATCACAGCAGCAAGATTTGTGACCTGTTGCCACAAGAAAAGGGCAACCAGTGAAGAACAAACACCATTGTAAATACAATCCATATTTATGTTTATTTATTTTAACTTGTGTGCTTTAACCATTTGTACATTGTTACAACACTGCACATATATAATATGACATTTGTAATGTCTTTATTGTTTTGAAACTTCTTGTGATGTGTAATGTTTACTGTTCATTTATGTATTGTTTATTTGACTTTTGTATATTATCCTACCTCACTTGCTTTGGCAATGTTAACACATGTTTCCCATGCCAATAAAGCCCCTTGAATTGAATTGAATTGAATTGAGAGAGAGAGAGAGAGTGAGAGTGAGAGAGAGAGAGAGAGAGAGAGAGAGAGAGAGAGAGAGAGAGAGAGAGAGAGAGAGAGAGAGAGAGAGAGAGAGAGAGAGAGAGAGAGAGAGAGAGAGAGAGAGAGAGAGAGAGAGAGAGAGAGAGAGAGAGAGAGAGAGAGAGAGAGAGAGAGAGAGAGAGAGAGAGAGAGAGAGAGAGAGAGAGAGAGAGAGAGAGAGAGAGAGAGAGAGAGCAGTGGGACTGCAGCTGGCATGGGAGGATTCTGTGTGTGTTGATGAACTGTGTCCTGGGTTTCCAGGAAAACGGGGGAGCCATCATAGGGGTGGACAGGAAACTCTAACAGGGCTGACTTCCTGTGGCTCTCCTGATGGCCAACCAGATAGTGTGTGTGTGTTGGGAGTTCTTGTGAAAATATTGTTGTAAACTAAGCAGTAAGCACTGAAATGTGTTTTGGATTGCGTCCATCACCATTATGCTTTTGTTGTTTTGAGAACGTTTGAGATTTTTTCTAGAGTATTCTGAGATGTGATTGTTCCTGGTAAATCAGGAATCTCAGATTTCTCCCAACTGTATATTACTAAATGCTATGCCAAGAGCTCCAGACCTGTATGGCACAGGAGGGATTGTGCAGTGGACGGATTAACTAGCGTGGCACAGTGATGTAGCCTTCCTAAGACGTGTAGTCACCTTTATCCATGAATGGATCCAATAGCAGGGATGATGCAAGAATGCTTTGTAGAATATGTGATTGTGACGTAGGCTAAGTCTGAATTCTGTGTTTGCGGTGGAATAGAATGCATTACATGTACAGTATAATCAGCGCTGGTCCTGGAGAGAGAAGATTCTGACTGTTTCCTGTCAACGGCCATTTTGTTTTTCCTGATCTCAGTTGTGACTTCCTACCTCACTGCAAAGCAGGAAGTGAACTGAGTGATAACACACACACACACACCATTGGTAATGATAGTTTCTCAAGTGTCACTGTGTCATGTTCTAACTGTTCAGCAGACCACACACACACACACACACACCTGTGATAGATACTGTAAATACAACCCATATTTATATTTTGTACTTTAACTATTTGCACATGGTTACAACACTGTACAGTGGCAAGAAAAGTTTGGAATTACCTGGATTTCTGCATAAATTGGTAATAAAATGTGATCTGATCTTCATCTAAGTCACAACAATAGACAAACACAGTCTGCTTAAACTAATAACACACAAACAATTATACGTTTTCATGTCTTTATTGAACACACCGTGTAAACATTCACAGTGCAGGGTGGGAAAAATATGTGAACCCTTGGATTTAATAACTGGTTGACCCTCCATTGGCAGCAATAACCTCAACCAAACATTTTTTTATAGTTGCGTATCAGACCTGCACAACGGTTAGGAGGAATTTTGGACCATTCCTCTTTACAAAACTGTTTCAGTTCAGCAATATTCTTGGGATGTCTGGTGTGAACTGCTCTCTGGAGGTCATGCCACAGCATCTCAATCGGGTTGAGGTCAGGACTCTGACTGGGCCACTCCAGAAGGTGTATTTTCTTCTGTTGAAGCCATTCTGTTGTTGATTTACTTCTGTGTTTTGGGTCGTTGTCCTGTTGCATCACCCAACTTCTGTTGAGCTTCGATTTGCGGACAGATAGCCTAACATTCTCCTGCAAAATGTATTGATAAACTTGGGAATTCCTTTTTCCGTCGATGATAGCAAGCTGTCCAGGCCCTGAGGCAGCAAAGCAGCCCCAAACCATGATGCTCCCTCCACCATACTTTACAGTTGGGATGAGGTTTTGATGTGCTGTGCCTTTTTTTCTCCACACATAGTGTTGTGTGTTCCTTCCAAACAACTTAAGAAGAATCCTAGAGTGTCAGCTAAAGACTTACAGAAATCTCTGGAACATGCTAGCATCTCTGTTGATGAGTCTACGATACGTAAAACACCAAACAAGTATGGTGTTCATGGGAGGACACCACGGAAGAAGTCACTGCTGACCAAAAAAAAACATTGCTGCACGTCTGAAGTTTGCAAAAGAGCACCTGGATGTTCCACAGTGCTACTGGCAAAATATTCTGTGGACAGATGAAACTACAGTTAACCTCATTGAGCATTCTGTGCTGTGCTCTTGCAGTCATCTTTGCAGGATGGCCACTCCTAGGGAGAGTAGCAACAGTGCTGAACTTTCTCCATTTATAGACAATTTGTCTTACCGTGGACTGATGAACATCAAGACTTTTAGAGATACTTTTGAAACCCGTTCAAGCTTTATGCAAGTCAACAATTCTTAATCTTAGGTCTTCTGAGATCTCTTTTGTTCGAGGCATGGTTGACATCAGGCAATGCTTCTTGTGAATAGCAAACTCAAATTTTGTGAGTGTTTTTTATAGGGCAAGGCAGCTCTAACCAACATCTCCAATCTTGTCTCATTTATTGTACTCCAGGTTAGCTAACTCCTGACTCCAATTAGCTTTTGGAGAAGTCATTAGCCTAGGGGTTCACATACTTTTTCCAACCTACACTGTGAATGTTTAAATTATGTATTCAATATAGACAAGAACAATTGTAATAATTAGTGTTATTAGTTGAATCACACTATGTTTGTCTATTGTTGTGACTTAGATTAAAGATCAGGTCAAATTTGATGACCATTTTATTCAAAAATCCAGGTATTTCCAAAGGGTTCACATACTTTTTCTTGCCACTGTATGTAGCCATAATTTAACATTTGAAATGTCTCTATTCTTTTTAAACTTTTGTGAGTGTAATGTTGGCTTTTTTTTATTGTTTATTTGACTTTTGTTTATTGTCTTTCACTTGCTTTGGCAATGTTAACATATGTTTCTCATGATAATAAAGCCCTTTGAATTGTATACTGTAGGTCATGGTCTCTTCCTCAGAGGACTGAAAAGAGAAGTGACTAATCTCTCTCTCGCCATCTCTCTCTTTCATCATATCTTTCTCTCTCTCTCTCTCTTCCTTTCTTTCTCTCTCTCTTCCTTTCTTTCTCTCTCTCTCTAGTGGCAATGTTGACTGACAGATGATTTGACAGAGGAAGACAGCAGGTAAGAAACTCTGCCCTTTTTTACACTCCATATTTCTTCATCCTTTTGTCGACTTCTCTTTTTCACTTCTCCTTCTCCTTCTCACTCTCTCTTTCTCTGTCTCTCTCTCCCTCTCACTCTTTCTTTCTCTGTCTCTCTCTCTCTCTCTCTCTCTCTCTCTCTCTCTCTCTGTCTCTGTCTCCCTCTCTCTCTCTCTCTGTCTCTCTCTCTCTCTCTCTCTCTCTCTCTCTCTCTCTCTCTCTCTCTCTCTCTCTCTCTCTCTCTTTCTCTCTCTCTCTCTCTCTCTCTCTCTCTCTCTCTCTCTCTCTCTCTCTCTCTCTCTCTCTCTCTCTCTCTCTCTCTCTCTCTCTCTCTGTCTCTCTCTCTCTCTCTCTCTCTTTCTCTCACCTTCTCTTTCTCTCTCATTTGTCCCCTCTTTCACCCCTCTATAGAAAGACAACTTATGTGAAATAATTCTATTTCTATGCACCCCCCTCCTCTCTCTGTCTCCGTAGCGATAGTCTCTGTGGTTAATATGGGCTGTGCCCACTGTAAACAGTACAATGCTGCAGCCAAGGCAGCCGAGTACCCAACTTCTAGCAACAGCCCCGATGGGGGTGTGTCTACAGTGTTAGCCACGCCCTCTTATGACCCTGACCCCACCCACCAGACTATACCTGACTTCAACAAGCCATTTGGCTCTGTCTGTTTCCCCAACACCAACACACAACCCCGCGCAGGGGTCATCACAGGTAAGGCATAGGGACGTGTATCTGTGTGTGAGGTATGTGTATCTGTGTGTGAGGTATGTGTATCTGTGTGTGAGGTATGTGTATCTGTGTGTGAGGTATGTGTATCTGTGTGTGAGGTATGTGTATCTGTGTGTGAGGTATGTGTATCTGTGTGTGAGGAATGTGTAGCTGTGTGTGAGGTATGTGTATCTGTGTGTGAGGAATGTGTAGCTGTGTGTGAGGTATGTGTATCTGTGTGTGGACTGTTAATTGCAGAGGGGAACTATTTCATAGTGTGTTTGATTTTGTGGCTGGACTATCAATGCTTACTGTCTGTCTGTGTGTGTGGAGGTGTGACTCTCTTCATAGTGTTGTATGTGTTTACAGGTGGAGGTGTGTCTCTCTTCATAGTGTTGTATGTGTTTACAGGTGGAGGTGTGACTCTCTTCATAGTGTTGTATGTGTTTACAGGTGGAGGTGTGTCTCTCTTCATAGTGTTGTATGTGTTTACAGGTGGAGGTGTGTCTCTCTTCATAGTGTTGTATGTGTTTACAGGTGGAGGTGTGACTCTCTTCATAGTGTTGTATGTGTTTACAGGTGGAGGTGTGACTCTCTTCATAGTGTTGTATGTGTTTACAGGTGGAGGTGTGACTCTCTTCATAGTGTTGTATGTGTTTACAGGTGGAGGTGTGACTCTCTTCATAGTGTTGTATGTGTTTACAGGTGGAGGTGTGTCTCTCTTCATAGTGTTGTATGTGTTTACAGGTGGAGGTGTGTCTCTCTTCATAGTGTTGTATGTGTTTACAGGTGGAGGTGTGACTCTCTTCATAGTGTTGTATGTGTTTACAGGTGGAGGTGTGACTCTCTTCATAGTGTTGTATGTGTTTACAGGTGGAGGTGTGACTCTCTTCATAGTGTTGTATGTGTTTACAGGTGGAGGTGTGACTCTCTTCATAGTGTTGTATGTGTTTACAGGTGGAGGTGTGACTCTCTTCATAGTGTTGTATGTGTTTACAGGTGGAGGTGTGACTCTCTTCATAGTGTTGTATGTGTTTACAGGTGGAGGTGTGACTCTCTTCATAGTGTTGTATGTGTTTACAGGTGGAGGTGTGACTCTCTTCATAGTGTTGTATGTGTTTACAGGTGGAGGTGTGACTCTCTTCATAGTGTTGTATGTGTTTACAGGTGGAGGTGTGACTCTCTTCATAGTGTTGTATGTGTTTACAGGTGGAGGTGTGACTCTCTTCATAGTGTTGTATGTGTTTACAGGTGGAGGTGTGACTCTCTTCATAGTGTTGTATGTGTTTACAGGTGGAGGTGTGACTCTCTTCATAGTGTTGTATGTGTTTACAGGTGGAGGTGTGACTCTCTTCATAGTGTTGTATGTGTTTACAGGTGGAGGTGTGACTCTCTTCATAGTGTTGTATGTGTTTACAGGTGGAGGTGTGACTCTCTTCATAGTGTTGTATGTGTTTACAGGTGGAGGTGTGACTCTCTTCATAGTGTTGTATGTGTTTACAGGTGGAGGTGTCTTCTAGTGTTGTATGTTTTACAGGTGGAGGTGTGACTCTCTTCATAGTGTTGTTTGTGTTTACAGGTGGAGGTGTGACTCTCTTCATATGTGTTGTATTGTGTTTACAGGTGGAGGTGTGACTCTCTTCATAGTGTTGTATGTGTTTACAGGTGGAGGTGTGACTCTCTTCATAGTGTTGTATGTGTTTACAGGTGGAGGTGTGACTCTCTTCATAGTGTTGTATGTGTTTACAGGTGGAGGTGTGACTCTCTTCATAGTGTTGTATGTGTTTACAGGTGGAGGTGTGACTCTCTTCATTGTGTTGTTTGTGTTTACAGGTGGAGGTGTGACTCTCTTCATAGTGTTGTATGTGTTTACAGGTGGAGGTGTGACTCTCTTCATAGTGTTGTATGTGTTTACAGGTGGAGGTGTGACTCTCTTCATAGTGTTGTATGTGTTTACAGGTGGAGGTGTGACTCTCTTCATAGTGTTGTATGTGTTTACAGGTGGAGGTGTGTCTCTCTTCATAGTGTTGTATGTGTTTACAGGTGGAGGTGTGACTCTCTTCATAGTGTTGTATGTGTTTACAGGTGGAGGTGTGACTCTCTTCATAGTGTTGTATGTGTTTACAGGTGGAGGTGTGTCTCTCTTCATAGTGTTGTATGTGTTTACAGGTGGAGGTGTGACTCTCTTCATAGTGTTGTATGTGTTTACAGGTGGAGGTGTGACTCTCTTCATAGTGTTGTATGTGTTTACAGGTGGAGGTGTGACTCTCTTCATAGTGTTGTATGTGTTTACAGGTGGAGGTGTGACTCTCTTCATAGTGTTGTATGTGTTTACAGGTGGAGGTGTGACTCTCTTCATAGTGTTGTATGTGTTTACAGGTGGAGGTGTGACTCTCTTCATAGTGTTGTATGTGTTTACAGGTGGAGGTGTGTCTCTCTTCATAGTGTTGTATGTGTTTACAGGTGGAGGTGTGTCTCTCTTCATAGTGTTGTATGTGTTTACAGGTGGAGGTGTGACTCTCTTCATAGTGTTGTATGTGTTTACAGGTGGAGGTGTGACTCTCTTCATAGTGTTGTATGTGTTTACAGGTGGAGGTGTGACTCTCTTCATAGTGTTGTATGTGTTTACAGGTGGAGGTGTGACTCTCTTCATAGTGTTGTATGTGTTTACAGGTGGAGGTGTGACTCTCTTCATAGTGTTGTATGTGTTTACAGGTGGAGGTGTGACTCTCTTCATAGTGTTGTATGTGTTTACAGGTGGAGGTGTGACTCTCTTCATAGTGTTGTATGTGTTTACAGGTGGAGGTGTGACTCTCTTCATAGTGTTGTATGTGTTTACAGGTGGAGGTGTGACTCTCTTCATAGTGTTGTATGTGTTTACAGGTGGAGGTGTGTCTCTCTTCATAGTGTTGTATGTGTTTACAGGTGGAGGTGTGACTCTCTTCATAGTGTTGTATGTGTTTACAGGTGGAGGTGTGACTCTCTTCATAGTGTTGTTTGTGTTTACAGGTGGAGGTGTGACTCTCTTCATAGTGTTGTATGTGTTTACAGGTGGAGGTGTGTCTCTCTTCATAGTGTTGTATGTGTTTACAGGTGGCGGTGTGACTCTCTTCATAGTGTTGTATGTGTTTACAGGTGGAGGTGTGACTCTCTTCATAGTGTTGTATGTGTTTACAGGTGGAGGTGTGACTCTCTTCATTGCGTTGTATGTGTTTACAGGTGGAGGTGTGACTCTCTTCATAGTGTTGTATGTGTTTACAGGTGGAGGTGTGACTCTCTTCATAGTGTTGTATGTGTTTACAGGTGGAGGTGTGTCTCTCTTCATAGTGTTGTATGTGTTTACAGGTGGAGGTGTGACTCTCTTCATAGTGTTGTATGTGTTTACAGGTGGAGGTGTGACTCTCTTCATTGCGTTGTATGTGTTTACAGGTGGAGGTGTGACTCTCTTCATTGCGTTGTATGTGTTTACAGGTGGAGGTGTGACTCTCTTCATAGTGTTGTATGTGTTTACAGGTGGAGGTGTGACTCTCTTCATAGTGTTGTATGTGTTTACAGGTGGAGGTGTGACTCTCTTCATAGTGTTGTATGTGTTTACAGGTGGAGGTGTGACTCTCTTCATAGTGTTGTATGTGTTTACAGGTGGAGGTGTGACTCTCTTCATAGTGTTGTATGTGTTTACAGGTGGAGGTGTGACTCTTCATAGCGTTGTATGTGTTTACAGGTGGAGGTGTGACTCTCTTCATAGTGTTGTATGTGTTTACAGGTGGAGGTGTGACTCTCTTCATAGTGTTGTATGTGTTTACAGGTGGAGGTGTGACTCTCTTCATAGTGTTGTATGTGTTTACAGGTGGAGGTGTGTCTCTCTTCATAGTGTTGTATGTGTTTACAGGTGGAGGTGTGACTCTCTTCATAGTGTTGTATGTGTTTACAGGTGGAGGTGTGTCTCTCTTCATAGTGTTGTATGTGTTTACAGGTGGAGGTGTGACTCTCTTCATAGTGTTGTATGTGTTTACAGGTGGAGGTGTGACTCTCTTCATAGTGTTGTATGTGTTTACAGGTGGAGGTGTGTCTCTCTTCATAGTGTTGTATGTGTTTACAGGTGGAGGTGTGACTCTCTTCATAGTGTTGTATGTGTTTACAGGTGGAGGTGTGACTCTCTTCATTGCGTTGTATGTGTTTACAGGTGGAGGTGTGACTCTCTTCATTGCGTTGTATGTGTTTACAGGTGGAGGTGTGACTCTCTTCATAGTGTTGTATGTGTTTACAGGTGGAGGTGTGACTCTCTTCATAGTGTTGTATGTGTTTACAGGTGGAGGTGTGACTCTCTTCATAGTGTTGTATGTGTTTACAGGTGGAGGTGTGACTCTCTTCATTGTGTTGTTTGTGTTTACAGGTGGAGGTGTGACTCTCTTCATAGTGTTGTATGTGTTTACAGGTGGAGGTGTGACTCTCTTCATAGTGTTGTATGTGTTTACAGGTGGAGGTGTGACTCTCTTCATAGTGTTGTATGTGTTTACAGGTGGAGGTGTGACTCTCTTCATAGTGTTGTATGTGTTTACAGGTGGAGGTGTGACTCTCTTCATAGTGTTGTATGTGTTTACAGGTGGAGGTGTGACTCTCTTCATAGTGTTGTATGTGTTTACAGGTGGAGGTGTGTCTCTCTTCATAGTGTTGTATGTGTTTACAGGTGGAGGTGTGACTCTCTTCATAGTGTTGTATGTGTTTACAGGTGGAGGTGTGACTCTCTTCATAGTGTTGTATGTGTTTACAGGTGGAGGTGTGTCTCTCTTCATAGTGTTGTATGTGTTTACAGGTGGAGGTGTGACTCTCTTCATAGTGTTGTATGTGTTTACAGGTGGAGGTGTGACTCTCTTCATAGTGTTGTATGTGTTTACAGGTGGAGGTGTGTCTCTCTTCATAGTGTTGTATGTGTTTACAGGTGGAGGTGTGTCTCTCTTCATAGTGTTGTATGTGTTTACAGGTGGAGGTGTGACTCTCTTCATAGTGTTGTATGTGTTTACAGGTGGAGGTGTGACTCTCTTCATAGTGTTGTATGTGTTTATAGGTGGAGGTGTGACTCTCTTCATAGTGTTGTATGTGTTTACAGGTGGAGGTGTGACTCTCTTCATAGTGTTGTATGTGTTTATAGGTGGAGGTGTGACTCTCTTCATAGTGTTGTATGTGTTTACAGGTGGAGGTGTGACTCTCTTCATAGTGTTGTATGTGTTTACAGGTGGAGGTGTGACTCTCTTCATAGTGTTGTATGTGTTTACAGGTGGAGGTGTGACTCTCTTCATAGTGTTGTATGTGTTTACAGGTGGAGGTGTGACTCTCTTCATAGTGTTGTATGTGTTTACAGGTAGAGGTGTGACTCTCTTCATAGTGTTGTATGTGTTTACAGGTGGAGGTGTGACTCTCTTCATAGTGTTGTATGTGTTTACAGGTGGAGGTGTGACTCTCTTCATAGTGTTGTATGTGTTTACAGGTGGAGGTGTGACTCTCTTCATAGTGTTGTATGTGTTTACAGGTGGAGGTGTGACTCTCTTCATAGTGTTGTATGTGTTTACAGGTGGAGGTGTGACTCTCTTCATTGCGTTGTATGTGTTTACAGGTGGAGGTGTGACTCTCTTCATAGTGTTGTATGTGTTTACAGGTGGAGGTGTGACTCTCTTCATAGTGTTGTATGTGTTTACAGGTGGAGGTGTGACTCTCTTCATAGTGTTGTATGTGTTTACAGGTGGAGGTGTGACTCTCTTCATAGTGTTGTATGTGTTTATAGGTGGAGGTGTGACTCTCTTCATAGTGTTGTATGTGTTTACAGGTGGAGGTGTGACTCTCTTCATAGTGTTGTATGTGTTTACAGGTGGAGGTGTGACTCTCTTCATAGTGTTGTATGTGTTTACAGGTGGAGGTGTGACTCTTCATAGCGTTGTATGTGTTTACAGGTGGAGGTGTGACTCTCTTCATAGTGTTGTATGTGTTTACAGGTGGAGGTGTGACTCTCTTCATAGTGTTGTATGTGTTTATAGGTGGAGGTGTGACTCTCTTCATAGTGTTGTATGTGTTTACAGGTGGAGGTGTGTCTCTCTTCATAGTGTTGTATGTGTTTACAGGTGGAGGTGTGACTCTCTTCATAGTGTTGTATGTGTTTACAGGTGGAGGTGTGTCTCTCTTCATAGTGTTGTATGTGTTTACAGGTGGAGGTGTGACTCTCTTCATAGTGTTGTATGTGTTTACAGGTGGAGGTGTGACTCTCTTCATAGTGTTGTATGTGTTTACAGGTGGAGGTGTGTCTCTCTTCATAGTGTTGTATGTGTTTACAGGTGGAGGTGTGACTCTCTTCATAGTGTTGTATGTGTTTACAGGTGGAGGTGTGACTCTCTTCATTGCGTTGTATGTGTTTACAGGTGGAGGTGTGACTCTCTTCATTGCGTTGTATGTGTTTACAGGTGGAGGTGTGACTCTCTTCATAGTGTTGTATGTGTTTACAGGTGGAGGTGTGACTCTCTTCATAGTGTTGTATGTGTTTACAGGTGGAGGTGTGACTCTCTTCATAGTGTTGTATGTGTTTACAGGTGGAGGTGTGACTCTCTTCATTGTGTTGTTTGTGTTTACAGGTGGAGGTGTGACTCTCTTCATAGTGTTGTATGTGTTTACAGGTGGAGGTGTGACTCTCTTCATAGTGTTGTATGTGTTTACAGGTGGAGGTGTGACTCTCTTCATAGTGTTGTATGTGTTTACAGGTGGAGGTGTGACTCTCTTCATAGTGTTGTATGTGTTTACAGGTGGAGGTGTGACTCTCTTCATAGTGTTGTATGTGTTTACAGGTGGAGGTGTGACTCTCTTCATAGTGTTGTATGTGTTTACAGGTGGAGGTGTGTCTCTCTTCATAGTGTTGTATGTGTTTACAGGTGGAGGTGTGACTCTCTTCATAGTGTTGTATGTGTTTACAGGTGGAGGTGTGACTCTCTTCATAGTGTTGTATGTGTTTACAGGTGGAGGTGTGTCTCTCTTCATAGTGTTGTATGTGTTTACAGGTGGAGGTGTGACTCTCTTCATAGTGTTGTATGTGTTTACAGGTGGAGGTGTGACTCTCTTCATAGTGTTGTATGTGTTTACAGGTGGAGGTGTGTCTCTCTTCATAGTGTTGTATGTGTTTACAGGTGGAGGTGTGTCTCTCTTCATAGTGTTGTATGTGTTTACAGGTGGAGGTGTGACTCTCTTCATAGTGTTGTATGTGTTTACAGGTGGAGGTGTGACTCTCTTCATAGTGTTGTATGTGTTTATAGGTGGAGGTGTGACTCTCTTCATAGTGTTGTATGTGTTTACAGGTGGAGGTGTGACTCTCTTCATAGTGTTGTATGTGTTTATAGGTGGAGGTGTGACTCTCTTCATAGTGTTGTATGTGTTTACAGGTGGAGGTGTGACTCTCTTCATAGTGTTGTATGTGTTTACAGGTGGAGGTGTGACTCTCTTCATAGTGTTGTATGTGTTTACAGGTGGAGGTGTGACTCTCTTCATAGTGTTGTATGTGTTTACAGGTGGAGGTGTGACTCTCTTCATAGTGTTGTATGTGTTTACAGGTAGAGGTGTGACTCTCTTCATAGTGTTGTATGTGTTTACAGGTGGAGGTGTGACTCTCTTCATAGTGTTGTATGTGTTTACAGGTGGAGGTGTGACTCTCTTCATAGTGTTGTATGTGTTTACAGGTGGAGGTGTGACTCTCTTCATAGTGTTGTATGTGTTTACAGGTGGAGGTGTGACTCTCTTCATAGTGTTGTATGTGTTTACAGGTGGAGGTGTGACTCTCTTCATTGCGTTGTATGTGTTTACAGGTGGAGGTGTGACTCTCTTCATAGTGTTGTATGTGTTTACAGGTGGAGGTGTGACTCTCTTCATAGTGTTGTATGTGTTTACAGGTGGAGGTGTGACTCTCTTCATAGTGTTGTATGTGTTTACAGGTGGAGGTGTGACTCTCTTCATAGTGTTGTATGTGTTTATAGGTGGAGGTGTGACTCTCTTCATAGTGTTGTATGTGTTTACAGGTGGAGGTGTGACTCTCTTCATAGTGTTGTATGTGTTTACAGGTGGAGGTGTGACTCTCTTCATTGCGTTGTATGTGTTTACAGGTGGAGGTGTGACTCTCTTCATAGTGTTGTATGTGTTTACAGGTGGAGGTGTGACTCTCTTCATAGTGTTGTATGTGTTTACAGGTGGAGGTGTGACTCTCTTCATAGTGTTGTATGTGTTTATAGGTGGAGGTGTGACTCTCTTCATAGTGTTGTATGTGTTTACAGGTGGAGGTGTGACTCTCTTCATAGTGTTGTATGTGTTTACAGGTGGAGGTGTGACTCTCTTCATAGTGTTGTATGTGTTTACAGGTGGAGGTGTGACTCTCTTCATAGTGTTGTATGTGTTTACAGGTGGAGGTGTGACTCTCTTCATAGTGTTGTATGTGTTTACAGGTGGAGGTGTGACTCTCTTCATAGTGTTGTATGTGTTTATAGGTGGAGGTGTGACTCTCTTCATAGTGTTGTATGTGTTTACAGGTGGAGGTGTGACTCTCTTCATAGTGTTGTATGTGTTTACAGGTAGAGGTGTGACTCTCTTCATAGTGTTGTATGTGTTTACAGGTGGAGGTGTGACTCTCTTCATAGTGTTGTATGTGTTTACAGGTGGAGGTGTGACTCTCTTCATAGTGTTGTATGTGTTTACAGGTGGAGGTGTGACTCTCTTCATAGTGTTGTATGTGTTTACAGGTGGAGGTGTGACTCTCTTCATAGTGTTGTATGTGTTTACAGGTGGAGGTGTGACTCTCTTCCTTGCATTGTATGTGTTTACAGGTGGAGGTGTGACTCTCTTCATAGTGTTGTATGTGTTTACAGGTGGAGGTGTGACTCTCTTCATCGCATTGTACAGTGAGGGAAAAAAGTATTTGATCCCCTGCTGATTTTGTTCATTTGCCCACTAACAATGAAATGATCAGTCTGTAATTTTAATGGTATGTTTATTTGAACAGTGAGAGACAGAATATCAACAAAAAAATCCAGAAAAACGCATGTCAAAAATGTTATAAATTGATTTGCATTTTAATGAGGGAAATAAGTATTTGACCCCTCTGCAAAACATGACTTAGTACTTGGTGGCAAAACCCTTGTTGGCAATCACAGAGGTCAGATGTTTCTTGTAGTTGGCCACCAGGTTTGCACACATCTCAGGAGGAATTTTGTCCCACTCCACTTTGCAGATCTTCTTCAAGTCATTAAGATTTCGAGGCTGACGTTTGGCAACTCGAACCTTCAGCTCCCTCCACAGATTTTCTATGGGATTAAGGTCTGGAGACTGGCTAGGCCACTCCAGGACCTTAATGTGCTTTTTCTTGAGCCACTCCTTTGTTGCCTTGGCCGTGTGTTTTGGGTCATTGTCATGCTGGAATACCCATCCACGACCCATTTTCAATGCCCTGGCTGAGGGAAGGAGGTTTTCACCCAAGATTTGACGGTACATGGCCCCGTCCATCGTCCCTTTGATGCGGTGAAGTTGTCCTGTCCCCTTAGCAGAAAAACACCCCCAAAGCATAATGTTTCCACCTCCATGTTTGACGGTGGGGATGGTTTCTTGGGGTCATAGGCAGCATTCCTCCTCCTCCAAACACGGCAAGTTGAGTTGATGCCAAAGAACTCCACTTTGGTCTCGTCTGACCACAACACGTTCACCCAGTTGTCCTCTGAATCATTCAGATGTTCATTGGCAAACTTCAGACGGGTATGTATATGAGCTTTCTTGAGCAGGGGGACCTTGCGGGCGCTGCAGGATTTCAGTCCTTCACGGCGTAGTGTGTTACCAATTGTTTTCTTGGTGACTATGGTCCCAGCTGCCTTGAGATCATTGACAAGATCCTCCTGTTTAGTTCTGGGCAGATTCCTCACCATTCTCATGATCATTGCAACTCCACGAGGTGAGATCTTGCATGGAGCCCTAGGCCAAGGGAGTTTGACAGTTGTTTTGTGTTTCTTCCATTTGCGAATAATCGCACCAACTGTTGTCACCTTCTCACCAAGCTGCTTGGCAATGGTCTTGTAGCCCATTCCAGCCTTGTGTAGATCTACAATCTTGTCCCTGACATCCTTGTAGAGCTCTTTGGTCTTGGCCATGGTGGAGAGTTTGGAATCTGATTGATTGATTGCTTCTGTGGACAGGTGTCTTTTATACAGGTAAGAAACTGAGATTAGGAGCACTCCCTTTAAGAGTGTGCTCCTAATCTCAGCTCGTTACCTGTATGAAAGACACCTGGGAGCCAGAAATCTTTCTGATTGAGAGGGGGTCAAATACTTATTTCCCTCATTAAAATGCAAATCAATTTATAAAATTTTTGACATGCGTTTTTCTGGATATTTTTGTTGTTATTCTGTCTCTCACTGTTCAAATAAACCTACCATTAAAATTATAGACTGATCATTTCTTTGTCAGTGGGCAAACGTACAAAATCAGCAGGGGATCAAATACTTTTTTCCCTCACTGTATGTGTTTACAGGTGGAGGTGTGACTCTCTTCATAGTGTTGTATGTGTTTACAGGTGGAGGTGTGACTCTCTTCATAGTGTTGTATGTGTTTACAGGTGGAGGTGTGACTCTCTTCATCGCATTGTATGTGTTTACAGGTGGAGGTGTGACTCTCTTCATTGCGTTGTATGTGTTTACAGGTGGAGGTGTGACTCTCTTCATAGTGTTGTATGTGTTTACAGGTGGAGGTGTGACTCTCTTCATAGTGTTGTATGTGTTTACAGGTGGAGGTGTGACTCTCTTCATCGCATTGTATGTGTTTACAGGTGGAGGTGTGACTCTCTTCATAGTGTTGTATGTGTTTACAGGTGGAGGTGTGACTCTCTTCATAGTGTTGTATGTGTTTACAGGTGGAGGTGTGACTCTCTTCATAGTGTTGTATGTGTTTACAGGTGGAGGTGTGACTCTCTTCATAGTGTTGTATGTATTTACAGGTGGAGGTGTGACTCTCTTCATCGCATTGTATGTGTTTACAGGTGGAGGTGTGACTCTCTTCATAGTGTTGTATGTGTTTACAGGTGGAGGTGTGACTCTCTTCATTGCGTTGTATGTGTTTACAGGTGGAGGTGTGACTCTCTTCATAGTGTTGTATGTGTTTACAGGTGGAGGTGTGACTCTCTTCATAGTGTTGTATGTGTTTACAGGTGGAGGTGTGTCTCTCTTCATAGTGTTGTATGTGTTTACAGGTGGAGGTGTGACTCTCTTCATAGTGTTGTATGTGTTTACAGGTGGAGGTGTGACTCTCTTCATAGTGTTGTATGTGTTTACAGGTGGAGGTGTGACTCTCTTCATAGTGTTGTTTGTGTTTACAGGTGGAGGTGTGACTCTCTTCATAGTGTTGTATGTGTTTACAGGTGGAGGTGTGACTCTCTTCATAGTGTTGTATGTGTTTACAGGTGGAGGTGTGTCTCTCTTCATAGTGTTGTATGTGTTTACAGGTGGAGGTGTGACTCTCTTCATAGTGTTGTATGTGTTTACAGGTGGAGGTGTGACTCTCTTCATAGTGTTGTATGTGTTTACAGGTGGAGGTGTGACTCTCTTCATAGTGTTGTATGTGTTTACAGGTGGAGGTGTGACTCTCTTCATTGCGTTGTATGTGTTTACAGGTGGAGGTGTGACTCTCTTCATAGTGTTGTATGTGTTTACAGGTGGAGGTGTGACTCTCTTCATAGTGTTGTATGTGTTTACAGGTGGAGGTGTGTCTCTCTTCATAGTGTTGTATGTGTTTACAGGTGGAGGTGTGACTCTCTTCATAGTGTTGTATGTGTTTACAGGTGGAGGTGTGACTCTCTTCATAGTGTTGTATGTGTTTACAGGTGGAGGTGTGACTCTCTTCATAGTGTTGTTTGTGTTTACAGGTGGAGGTGTGACTCTCTTCATAGTGTTGTATGTGTTTACAGGTGGAGGTGTGACTCTCTTCATAGTGTTGTATGTGTTTACAGGTGGAGGTGTGTCTCTCTTCATAGTGTTGTATGTGTTTACAGGTGGAGGTGTGACTCTCTTCATAGTGTTGTATGTGTTTACAGGTGGAGGTGTGACTCTCTTCATAGTGTTGTATGTGTTTACAGGTGGAGGTGTGACTCTCTTCATAGTGTTGTATGTGTTTACAGGTGGAGGTGTGACTCTCTTCATAGTGTTGTATGTGTTTACAGGTGGAGGTGTGACTCTCTTCATAGTGTTGTATGTGTTTACAGGTGGAGGTGTGTCTCTCTTCATAGTGTTGTATGTGTTTACAGGTGGAGGTGTGACTCTCTTCATAGTGTTGTATGTGTTTACAGGTGGAGGTGTGACTCTCTTCATAGTGTTGTATGTGTTTACAGGTGGAGGTGTGACTCTCTTCATAGTGTTGTATGTGTTTACAGGTGGAGGTGTGACTCTCTTCATAGTGTTGTATGTGTTTACAGGTGGAGGTGTGACTCTCTTCATAGTGTTGTATGTGTTTACAGGTGGAGGTGTGACTCTCTTCATAGTGTTGTATGTGTTTACAGGTAGAGGTGTGACTCTCTTCATAGTGTTGTATGTGTTTACAGGTGGAGGTGTGTCTCTCTTCATAGTGTTGTATGTGTTTACAGGTGGAGGTGTGTCTCTCTTCATAGTGTTGTATGTGTTTACAGGTGGAGGTGTGACTCTCTTCATAGTGTTGTATGTGTTTACAGGTGGAGGTGTGACTCTTCATAGTGTTGTATGTGTTTACAGGTGGAGGTGTGACTCTCTTCATAGTGTTGTATGTGTTTACAGGTGGAGGTGTGACTCTCTTCATTGTGTTGTTTGTGTTTACAGGTGGAGGTGTGACTCTCTTCATAGTGTTGTATGTGTTTACAGGTGGAGGTGTGACTCTCTTCATAGTGTTGTATGTGTTTACAGGTGGAGGTGTGACTCTCTTCATTGTGTTGTATGTGTTTACAGGTGGAGGTGTGACTCTCTTCATAGTGTTGTATGTGTTTACAGGTGGAGGTGTGACTCTTCATAGTGTTGTATGTGTTTACAGGTGGAGGTGTGACTCTCTTCATTGTGTTGTATGTGTTTACAGGTGGAGGTGTGACTCTCTTCATAGTGTTGTATGTGTTTACAGGTGGAGGTGTGACTCTCTTCATAGTGTTGTATGTGTTTACAGGTGGAGGTGTGACTCTCTTCATAGTGTTGTATGTGTTTACAGGTGGAGGTGTGACTCTCTTCATCGCATTGTATGTGTTTACAGGTGGAGGTGTGACTCTCTTCATAGTGTTGTATGTGTTTACAGGTGGCGGTGTGACTCTCTTCATTGCGTTGTATGTGTTTACAGGTGGAGGTGTGACTCTCTTCATAGTGTTGTATGTGTTTACAGGTGGAGGTGTGACTCTCTTCATAGTGTTGTATGTGTTTCCAGGTGGAGGTGTGACTCTCTTCATAGTGTTGTATGTGTTTACAGGTGGAGGTGTGACTCTCTTCATCGCATTGTATGTGTTTACAGGTGGAGGTGTGACTCTCTTCATAGTGTTGTATGTGTTTACAGGTGGAGGTGTGACTCTCTTCATAGTGTTGTATGTGTTTACAGGTGGAGGTGTGACTCTCTTCATAGTGTTGTATGTGTTTACAGGTGGAGGTGTGACTCTCTTCATTGTGTTGTTTGTGTTTACAGGTGGAGGTGTGACTCTCTTCATAGTGTTGTATGTGTTTACAGGTGGAGGTGTGACTCTCTTCATAGTGTTGTTTGTGTTTACAGGTGGAGGTGTGACTCTCTTCATAGTGTTGTATGTGTTTACAGGTGGAGGTGTGACTCTCTTCATAGTGTTGTATGTGTTTACAGGTGGAGGTGTGTCTCTCTTCATAGTGTTGTATGTGTTTACAGGTGGAGGTGTGACTCTCTTCATAGTGTTGTATGTGTTTACAGGTGGAGGTGTGACTCTCTTCATAGTGTTGTATGTGTTTACAGGTGGAGGTGTGACTCTCTTCATAGTGTTGTATGTGTTTACAGGTGGAGGTGTGACTCTCTTCATAGTGTTGTATGTGTTTACAGGTGGAGGTGTGACTCTCTTCATAGTGTTGTATGTGTTTACAGGTGGAGGTGTGTCTCTCTTCATAGTGTTGTATGTGTTTACAGGTGGAGGTGTGACTCTCTTCATAGTGTTGTATGTGTTTACAGGTGGAGGTGTGACTCTCTTCATAGTGTTGTATGTGTTTACAGGTGGAGGTGTGACTCTCTTCATAGTGTTGTATGTGTTTACAGGTGGAGGTGTGACTCTCTTCATAGTGTTGTATGTGTTTACAGGTGGAGGTGTGACTCTCTTCATAGTGTTGTATGTGTTTACAGGTGGAGGTGTGACTCTCTTCATTGTGTTGTTTGTGTTTACAGGTGGAGGTGTGACTCTCTTCATAGTGTTGTATGTGTTTACAGGTGGAGGTGTGACTCTCTTCATAGTGTTGTATGTGTTTACAGGTGGAGGTGTGACTCTCTTCATTGTGTTGTATGTGTTTACAGGTGGAGGTGTGACTCTCTTCATAGTGTTGTATGTGTTTACAGGTGGAGGTGTGACTCTTCATAGTGTTGTATGTGTTTACAGGTGGAGGTGTGACTCTCTTCATTGTGTTGTATGTGTTTACAGGTGGAGGTGTGACTCTCTTCATAGTGTTGTATGTGTTTACAGGTGGAGGTGTGACTCTCTTCATAGTGTTGTATGTGTTTACAGGTGGAGGTGTGACTCTCTTCATAGTGTTGTATGTGTTTACAGGTGGAGGTGTGACTCTCTTCATCGCATTGTATGTGTTTACAGGTGGAGGTGTGACTCTCTTCATAGTGTTGTATGTGTTTACAGGTGGAGGTGTGTCTCTCTTCATAGTGTTGTATGTGTTTACAGGTGGAGGTGTGACTCTCTTCATAGTGTTGTATGTGTTTACAGGTGGAGGTGTGTCTCTCTTCATTGTGTTGTATGTGTTTACAGGTGGAGGTGTGACTCTCTTCATAGTGTTGTATGTGTTTACAGGTGGAGGTGTGACTCTCTTCATAGTGTTGTATGTGTTTACAGGTGGAGGTGTGACTCTCTTCATTGTGTTGTATGTGTTTACAGGTGGAGGTGTGACTCTCTTCATAGTGTTGTATGTGTTTACAGGTGGAGGTGTGACTCTCTTCATAGTGTTGTATGTGTTTACAGGTGGAGGTGTGACTCTCTTCATAGTGTTGTATGTGTTTACAGGTGGAGGTGTGACTCTCTTCATAGTGTTGTATGTGTTTACAGGTGGAGGTGTGACTCTCTTCATAGTGTTGTATGTGTTTACAGGTGGAGGTGTGACTCTCTTCATCGCATTGTATGTGTTTACAGGTGGAGGTGTGACTCTCTTCATAGTGTTGTATGTGTTTACAGGTGGAGGTGTGACTCTCTTCATTGCGTTGTATGTGTTTACAGGTGGAGGTGTGACTCTCTTCATAGTGTTGTATGTGTTTACAGGTGGAGGTGTGACTCTCTTCATAGTGTTGTATGTGTTTACAGGTGGAGGTGTGACTCTCTTCATAGTGTTGTATGTGTTTACAGGTGGAGGTGTGACTCTCTTCATAGTGTTGTATGTGTTTACAGGTGGAGGTGTGACTCTCTTCATTGTGTTGTTTGTGTTTACAGGTGGAGGTGTGACTCTCTTCATAGTGTTGTATGTGTTTACAGGTGGAGGTGTGACTCTCTTCATAGTGTTGTATGTGTTTACAGGTGGAGGTGTGACTCTCTTCATTGTGTTGTATGTGTTTACAGGTGGAGGTGTGACTCTCTTCATAGTGTTGTATGTGTTTACAGGTGGAGGTGTGACTCTTCATAGTGTTGTATGTGTTTACAGGTGGAGGTGTGACTCTCTTCATTGTGTTGTATGTGTTTACAGGTGGAGGTGTGACTCTCTTCATAGTGTTGTATGTGTTTACAGGTGGAGGTGTGACTCTCTTCATAGTGTTGTATGTGTTTACAGGTGGAGGTGTGACTCTCTTCATAGTGTTGTATGTGTTTACAGGTGGAGGTGTGACTCTCTTCATCGCATTGTATGTGTTTACAGGTGGAGGTGTGACTCTCTTCATAGTGTTGTATGTGTTTACAGGTGGAGGTGTGTCTCTCTTCATAGTGTTGTATGTGTTTACAGGTGGAGGTGTGACTCTCTTCATAGTGTTGTATGTGTTTACAGGTGGAGGTGTGTCTCTCTTCATTGTGTTGTATGTGTTTACAGGTGGAGGTGTGACTCTCTTCATAGTGTTGTATGTGTTTACAGGTGGAGGTGTGACTCTCTTCATAGTGTTGTATGTGTTTACAGGTGGAGGTGTGACTCTCTTCATTGTGTTGTATGTGTTTACAGGTGGAGGTGTGACTCTCTTCATAGTGTTGTATGTGTTTACAGGTGGAGGTGTGACTCTCTTCATAGTGTTGTATGTGTTTACAGGTGGAGGTGTGACTCTCTTCATAGTGTTGTATGTGTTTACAGGTGGAGGTGTGACTCTCTTCATAGTGTTGTATGTGTTTACAGGTGGAGGTGTGACTCTCTTCATAGTGTTGTATGTGTTTACAGGTGGAGGTGTGACTCTCTTCATCGCATTGTATGTGTTTACAGGTGGAGGTGTGACTCTCTTCATAGTGTTGTATGTGTTTACAGGTGGAGGTGTGACTCTCTTCATTGCGTTGTATGTGTTTACAGGTGGAGGTGTGACTCTCTTCATAGTGTTGTATGTGTTTACAGGTGGAGGTGTGACTCTCTTCATAGTGTTGTATGTGTTTACAGGTGGAGGTGTGACTCTCTTCATTGCGTTGTATGTGTTTACAGGTGGAGGTGTGACTCTCTTCATAGCGTTGTATGTGTTTACAGGTGGAGGTGTGACTCTCTTCATAGTGTTGTATGTGTTTACAGGTGGAGGTGTGACTCTCTTCATAGTGTTGTATGTGTTTACAGGTGGAGGTGTGACTCTCTTCATAGTGTTGTATGTGTTTACAGGTGGAGGTGTGACTCTCTTCATAGTGTTGTATGTGTTTACAGGTGGAGGTGTGACTCTCTTCATAGTGTTGTATGTGTTTACAGGTGGAGGTGTGACTCTCTTCATAGTGTTGTATGTGTTTACAGGTGGAGGTGTGTCTCTCTTCATAGTGTTGTATGTGTTTACAGGTGGAGGTGTGACTCTCTTCATAGTGTTGTATGTGTTTACAGGTGGAGGTGTGACTCTCTTCATAGTGTTGTATGTGTTTACAGGTGGAGGTGTGACTCTCTTCATAGTGTTGTATGTGTTTACAGGTGGAGGTGTGACTCTCTTCATAGTGTTGTATGTGTTTACAGGTGGAGGTGTGACTCTCTTCATAGTGTTGTATGTGTTTACAGGTGGAGGTGTGACTCTCTTCATTGTGTTGTTTGTGTTTACAGGTGGAGGTGTGACTCTCTTCATAGTGTTGTATGTGTTTACAGGTGGAGGTGTGACTCTCTTCATAGTGTTGTATGTGTTTACAGGTGGAGGTGTGACTCTCTTCATAGTGTTGTATGTGTTTACAGGTGGAGGTGTGACTCTTCATAGTGTTGTATGTGTTTACAGGTGGAGGTGTGACTCTCTTCATTGTGTTGTATGTGTTTACAGGTGGAGGTGTGACTCTCTTCATAGTGTTGTATGTGTTTACAGGTGGAGGTGTGACTCTCTTCATAGTGTTGTATGTGTTTACAGGTGGAGGTGTGACTCTTCATAGTGTTGTATGTGTTTACAGGTGGAGGTGTGACTCTCTTCATTGCGTTGTATGTGTTTACAGGTGGAGGTGTGACTCTCTTCATAGTGTTGTATGTGTTTACAGGTGGAGGTGTGACTCTTCATAGTGTTGTATGTGTTTACAGGTGGAGGTGTGACTCTCTTCATTGTGTTGTATGTGTTTACAGGTGGAGGTGTGACTCTTCATAGTGTTGTATGTGTTTACAGGTGGAGGTGTGTCTCTCTTCATAGTGTTGTATGTGTTTACAGGTGGAGGTGTGACTCTCTTCATAGTGTTGTATGTGTTTACAGGTGGAGGTGTGACTCTCTTCATAGTGTTGTATGTGTTTACAGGTGGAGGTGTGACTCTCTTCATAGTGTTGTATGTGTTTACAGGTGGAGGTGTGACTCTCTTCATAGTGTTGTATGTGTTTACAGGTGGAGGTGTGACTCTCTTCATAGTGTTGTATGTGTTTACAGGTGGAGGTGTGACTCTCTTCATAGTGTTTTATGTGTTTA
>NC_092114.1:16340081-16341586 GCF_045679555.1 Salvelinus alpinus | reverse complement strand
CTGTCTCTACAGAGAGGGGGACTGGTGGGAGGTCCAGTCTGATGACTGTCTGTCTCTACAGAGAGGGGGACTGGTGGGAGGCCCGGTCTGATGACTGTCTCTACAGAGAGGGGGACTGGTGGGAGACCCGGTCTGATGACTGTCTGTCTCTACAGAGAGGGGGACTGGTGGGAGGTCCAGTCTGATGACTGTCTCTACAGAGAGGGGGACTGGTGGGAGGTCCAGTCTGATGACTGTCTCTACAGAGAGGGGGACTGGTGGGAGACCCGGTCTGATGGCTGTCTCTACAGAGAGGGGGACTGGTGGGAGGCCCAGTCTGATGACTGTCTGTCTCTACAGAGAGGGGGACTGGTGGGAGGCCCAGTCTGATGACTGTCTCTACAGAGAGGGGGACTGGTGGGAGGTCCAGTCTGATGACTGTCTCTACAGAGAGGGGGACTGGTGGGAGGTCCAGTCTGATGACTGTCTGTCTCTACAGAGAGGGGGAGTGGTGGGAGGTCCAGTCTGATGACTGTCTGTCTCTACAGAGAGGGGGACTGGTGGGAGGTCCAGTCTGATGACTGTCTGTCTCTACAGAGAGGGGGAGTGGTGGGAGGTCCAGTCTGATGACTGTCTGTCTCTACAGAGAGGGGGACTGGTGGGAGGTCCAGTCTGATGACTGTCTGTCTCTACAGAGAGGGGGACTGGTGGGAGGTCCAGTCTGATGACTGTCTGTCTCTACAGAGAGGGGGAGTGGTGGGAGGTCCAGTCTGATGACTGTCTGTCTCTACAGAGAGGGGGACTGGTGGGAGGTCCAGTCTGATGACTGTCTGTCTCTACAGAGAGGGGGACTGGTGGGAGGCCCAGTCTGATGACTGTCTGTCTCTACAGAGAGGGGGAGTGGTGGGAGGTCCAGTCTGATGACTGTCTGTCTCTACAGAGAGGGGGAGTGGTGGGAGGTCCAGTCTGATGACTGTCTGTCTCTACAGAGAGGGGGAGTGGTGGGAGGCCCAGTCTGATGACTGTCTGTCTCTACAGAGAGGGGGACTGGTGGGAAGTCCAGTCTGATGACTGTCTGTCTCTACAGAGAGGGGGACTGGTGGGAGGCCCAGTCTGATGACTGTCTGTCTCTACAGAGAGGGGGACTGGTGGGAGGCCCAGTCTGATGACTGTCTGTCTCTACAGAGAGGGGGACTGGTGGGAGGTCCAGTCTGATGACTGTCTGTCTCTACAGAGAGGGGGACTGGTGGGAGGTCCAGTCTGATGACTGTCTGTCTCTACAGAGAGGGGGACTGGTGGGAGGCCCAGTCTGATGACTGTCTCTCTACAGAGAGGGGGAGTGGTGGGAGGTCCAGTCTGATGACTGTCTCTACAGAGAGGGGGACTGGTGGGAGGTCCAGTCTGATGACTGTCTCTACAGAGAGGGGGACTGGTGGGAGGTCCAGTCTGATGACTGTCTCTCTACAGAGAGGGGGAGTGGTGGGAGGTCCAGTCTGATGACTGTCTGTCTCTACAGAGAGGGGGAG
>NC_092114.1:16282581-16335081 GCF_045679555.1 Salvelinus alpinus | reverse complement strand
CAGGGCCCTGTTTCCTCTCCTCTCTGTATGTCCAAGTCTTCAGTAAGTCAGGGCCCTGTTTCCTCGCCTCTCTGTATGTCCAAGTCTTCGGTAAGTCAGGGCCCTGTTTCCTCTCCTCTCTGTATGTCCCAAGTCTTCAGTAAGTCAGGGCCCTGTTTCCTCTCCTCTCTGTATGTCCCAAGTCTTCAGTAAGTCAGGGCCCTGTTTCCTCTCCTCTCTTTATGTCCCAAGTCTTCAGTAAGTCAGGGCCCTGTTTCCTCTCCTCTCTGTATGTCCCAAGTCTTCAGTAAGTCAGGGCCCTGTTTCCTCTCCTCTCTGTATGTCCCAAGTCTTCAGTAAGTCAGGGCCCTGTTTCCTCGCCTCTCTGTATGTCCCAAGTCTTCAGTAAGTCAGGGCCCTGTTTCCTCTCCTCTCTGTATGTCCAAGTCTTCAGTAAGTCAGGGCCCTGTTTCCTCTCCTCTCTGTATGTCCCAAGTCTTCAGTAAGTCAGGGCCCTGTTTCCTCTCCTCTCTGTATGTCCAAGTCTTCAGTAAGTCAGGGCCCTGTTTCCTCGCCTCTCTGTATGTCCAAGTCTTCAGTAAGTCAGGTCCCTGTTTCCTCTCCTCTCTGTATGTCCCAAGTCTTCAGTAAGTCAGGGCCCTGTTTCCTCTCCTCTCTGTATGTCCAAGTCTTCAGTAAGTCAGGGCCCTGTTTCCTCGCCTCTCTGTATGTCCAAGTCTTCGGTAAGTCAGGGCCCTGTTTCCTCTCCTCTCTGTATGTCCAAGTCTTCAGTAAGTCAGGGCCCTGTTTCCTCTCCTCTCTGTATGTCCCAAGTCTTCAGTAAGTCAGGGCCCTGTTTCCTCTCCTCTCTGTATGTCCAAGTCTTCAGTAAGTCAGGGCCCTGTTTCCTCCCCTGTCTGTATGTCCAAGTCTTCAGTAAGTCAGGGCCCTGTTTCCTCTCCTCTCTGTATGTCCCAAGTCTTCAGTAAGTCAGGGCCCTGTTTCCTCTCCTCTCTGTATGTCCAAGTCTTCAGTAAGTCAGGGCCCTGTTTCCTCTCCTCTCTCCCAGTGTCTGTCTGCCCTCTGGTGGTGCAGTCTGTTATAGCAGCATCTCTGCTATGTGTGTGTGTGTGCTAATTCCTGTGTCTGTATGTCCAAAATCCATTCTAGCATACTTAATATGATCAAGTAATGCATTATCAAGCACATTAAATACGCAGCTGTGGCTAGACAGCATGGTGTATCAGTACTATTGGACAGCATGGTGTATCAGTACTATGGGACAGCATGGTGTATCAGTACTATTGGACAGCATGGTGTATCAGTACTATGGGACAGCACGGTGTATCAGTACTATTGGACAGCATGGTGTATCAGTACTATTGGACAGCATGGTGTATCAGTACTATTAGACAGCATGGTGTATCAGTACTATTGGACAGCATGGTGTATCAGTACTATTGGACAGCATGGTGTATCAGTACTATTGGACAGCATGGTGTATCAGTACTATTGGACAGCATGGTGTATCAGTACTATGGGACAGCATGGTGTATCAGTACTATTGGACAGCATGGTGTATCAGTACTATTGGACAGCATGGTGTATCAGTACTATTGGACAGCGTGGTGTATCAGTACTATGGGACAGCGTGGTGTATCAGTACTATTGGACAGCGTGGTGTATCAGTACTATTGGACAGCGTGGTGTATCAGTACTATTGGACAGCGTGGTGTATCAGTACTATTGGACAGCGTGGTGTATCAGTACTATTGGACAGCGTGGTGTATCAGTACTATTGGACAGCGTGGTGTATCAGTACTATTGGACAGCGTGGTGTATCAGTACTATTGGACAGCGTGGTGTATCAGTACTATTGGACAGCGTGGTGTATCAGTACTATGGGACAGCGTGGTGTATCAGTACTATTGGACAGCGTGGTGTATCAGTACTATTGGACAGCGTGGTGTATCAGTACTATTGGGCAGCATGGTGTATCAGTACTATTGGACAGCATGGTGTATCAGTACTATTGGACAGCATGGTGTATCAGTACTATTGGACAGCATGGTGTATCAGTACTATTGGACAGCATGGTGTATCAGTACTATGGGACAGCATGGTGTATCAGTACTATTGGACAGCATGGTGTATCAGTACTATTGGACAGCATGGTGTATCAGTACTATTGGACAGCATGGTGTATCAGTACTATGGGACAGCATGGTGTATCAGTACTATGGGACAGCATGGTGTATCAGTACTATTGGACAGCATGGTGTATCAGTACTATTGGACAGCATGGTGTATCAGTACTATTGGACAGCATGGTGTATCAGTACTATTGGACAGCATGGTGTATCAGTACTATTGGACAGCATGGTGTATCAGTACTATTGGACAGCATGGTGTATCAGTACTATTGGACAGCATGGTGTATCAGTACTATTGGACAGCATGGTGTATCAGTACTATTGGACAGCATGGTGTATCAGTACTATTGGACAGCATGGTGTATCAGTACTATGGGACAGCATGGTGTATCAGTACTATGGGACAGCATGGTGTATCAGTACTATTGGACAGCATGGTGTATCAGTACTATTGGACAGCATGGTGTATCAGTACTATTGGACAGCATGGTGTATCAGTACTATTGGACAGCATGGTGTATCAGTACTATTGGACAGCATGGTGTATCAGTACTATTGGACAGCATGGTGTATCAGTACTATTGGACAGCATGGTGTATCAGTACTATTGGACAGCATGGTGTATCAGTACTATTGGACAGCATGGTGTATCAGTACTATTGGACAGCATGGTGTATCAGTACTATTGGACAGCATGGTGTATCAGTACTATTGGACAGCATGGTATATCAGTACTATTGGACAGCATGGTGCATCAGTACTATTGGACAGCATGGTGTATCAGTACTATTGGACAGCATGGTGCATCAGTACTATTGGACAGCATGGTGTATCAGTACTATTGGACAGCATGGTGTATCAGTACTATGGGACAGCATGGTGTATCAGTACTATTGGACAGCATGGTGTATCAGTACTATTGGACAGCATGGTGTATCAGTACTATTGGACAGCATGGTGTATCAGTACTATTGGACAGCATGGTGTATCAGTACTATTGGACAGCATGGTGTATCAGTACTATTGGACAGCATGGTGTATCAGTACTATTGGACAGCATGGTGTATCAGTACTATTGGACAGCATGGTGTATCAGTACTATTGGACAGCATGGTGTATCAGTACTATTGGACAGCATGGTGTATCAGTACTATTGGACAGCATGGTGTATCAGTACTATTGGACAGCATGGTGTATCAGTACTATTGGACAGCATGGTGTATCAGTACTATGGGACAGCGTGGTGTATCAGTACTATGGGACAGCGTGGTGTATCAGTACTATTGGACAGCATGGTGTATCAGTACTATTGGACAGCATGGTGTATCAGTACTATTGGACAGCATGGTGTATCAGTACTATTGGACAGCATGGTGTATCAGTAGTATTGGACAGCATGGTGTATCAGTACTATGGGACAGCATGGTGTATCAGTACTATTGGACAGCATGGTGTATCAGTACTATTGGACAGCATGGTGTATCAGTACTATTGGACAGCATGGTGTATCAGTACTATTGGACAGCATGGTGTATCAGTACTATTGGACAGCATGGTGTATCAGTACTATTGGACAGCATGGTGTATCAGTACTATTGGACAGCATGGTGTATCAGTACTATTGGACAGCATGGTGTATCAGTACTATTGGATAGCATGGTGTATCAGTACTATTGGACAGCATGGTGTATCAGTGCTATTGGACAGCATGGTGTATCAGTACTATTGGACAGCATGGTATATCAGTACTATTGGACAGCATGGTGCATCAGTACTATTGGACAGCATGGTGTATCAGTACTATTGGACAGCATGGTGTATCAGTACTATTGGACAGCATGGTGTATCAGTACTATTGGACAGCATGGTGTATCAGTACTATGGGACAGCATGGTGTATCAGTACTATTGGACAGCATGGTGTATCAGTACTATTGGACAGCATGGTGTATCAGTACTATTGGACAGCATGGTGTATCAGTACTATTGGACAGCATGGTGTATCAGTACTATTGGACAGCATGGTGTATCAGTACTATTGGACAGCATGGTGTATCAGTACTATTGGACAGCATGGTGTATCAGTACTATTGGACAGCATGGTGTATCAGTACTATTGGACAGCATGGTGTATCAGTACTATTGGACAGCATGGTGTATCAGTACTATTGGACAGCATGGTGTATCAGTACTATTGGACAGCATGGTGTATCAGTACTATTGGACAGCATGGTGTATCAGTACTATTGGACAGCATGGTGTATCAGTCCTATTGGACAGCATGGTGTATCAGTCCTATTGGACAGCATGGTGTATCAGTACTATTGGACAGCATGGTGTATCAGTACTATTGGACAGCATGGTGTATCAGTTCTATTGGACAGCATGGTGTATCAGTACTATTGGACAGCATGGTGTATCAGTACTATTGGACAGCATGGTGTATCGGTACTATTGGACAGCATGGTGTATCGGTACTATTGGACAGCATGGTGTATCGGTACTATTGGACAGCATGGTGTATCAGTACTATTGGACAGCATGGTGTATCAGTACTATTGGACAGCATGGTGTATCAGTACTATTGGACAGCATGGTGTATCAGTACTATTGGACAGCATGGTGTATCAGTACTATTGGACAGCATGGTGTATCAGTACTATTGGACAGCATGGTGTATCAGTACTATTGGACAGCATGGTGTATCAGTACTATTGGACAGCATGGTGTATCAGTACTATTGGACAGCATGGTGTATCAGTACTATGGGACAGCATGGTGTATCAGTACTATGGGACAGCATGGTGTATCAGTACTATGGGACAGCATGGTGTATCAGTACTATGGGACAGCATGGTGTATCAGTACTATGGGACAGCATGGTGTATCAGTACTATGGGACAGCATGGTGTATCAGTACTATGGGACAGCATGGTGTATCAGTACTATGGGACAGCATGGTGTATCAGTACTATGGGACAGCATGGTGTATCAGTACTATTGGACAGCATGGTGTATCAGTACTATTGGACAGCATGGTGTATCAGTACTATTGGACAGCATGGTGTATCAGTACTATTGGACAGCATGGTGTATCAGTACTATTGGACAGCATGGTGTATCAGTACTATTGGACAGCATGGTGTATCAGTACTATTGGACAGCATGGTGTATCAGTACTATTGGGCAGCATGGTGTATCAGTACTATTGGACAGCATGGTGTATCAGTACTATTGGACAGCATGGTGTATCAGTACTATTGGACAGCATGGTGTATCAGTACTATTGGACAGCATGGTGTATCAGTACTATTGGACAGCATGGTGTATCAGTACTATTGGACAGCATGGTGTATCAGTACTATTGGACAGCATGGTGTATCAGTACTATTGGACAGCATGGTGTATCAGTACTATGGGACAGCATGGTGTATCAGTACTATGGGACAGCATGGTGTATCAGTACTATGGGACAGCATGGTGTATCAGTACTATGGGACAGCATGGTGTATCAGTACTATGGGACAGCATGGTGTATCAGTACTATTGGACAGCATGGTGTATCAGTACTATGGGACAGCATGGTGTATCAGTACTATGGGACAGCATGGTGTATCAGTACTATTGGACAGCATGGTGTATCAGTACTATTGGACAGCATGGTGTGTCAGTACTATTGGACAGCATGGTGTATCAGTACTATGGGACAGCATGGTGTATCAGTACTATGGGACAGCATGGTGTATCAGTACTATGGGACAGCATGGTGTATCAGTACTATGGGACAGCATGGTGTATCAGTACTATGGGACAGCATGGTGTATCAGTACTATTGGACAGCATGGTGTATCAGTACTATTGGACAGCATGGTGTATCAGTACTATTGGACAGCATGGTGTATCAGTACTATTGGACAGCATGGTGTATCAGTACTATTGGACAGCATGGTGTATCAGTACTATTGGACAGCATGGTGTATCAGTACTATGGGACAGCATGGTGTATCAGTACTATTGGACAGCATGGTGTATCAGTACTAATGGACAGCATGGTGTATCAGTACTATTGGACAGCATGGTGTATCAGTACTATGGGACAGCATGTTGTATTAGTACTAATGTGTATATGTTATGTGTCTGTAAGTTACACTGCATCACCAAAAGTATGTGGAAACCCTTTCAAATGAATGGATTCGGTTATTTCAGCCACACCCATCGCTGACAAGTGTATAAAATCGAGCACACAGCCATGCAATCTCCATAGACAAAATTTGGCGGTAGAATAACGTTACTGAAGAGCTCAGTGATTTTCAACGTGGCACCGTCAGAGGATGCCACCTTTCCATCAAGTCAGTTCGTCAAACTTCTGCCCTGCTAGAGCTTCCCCCGGTCAACTGTAAGTGCTGAAGGTCTAGGAGCAACAACGGCTTATCCTTAAAGTGGTAGGCCACATAAGTTCACAGAACGGGACCGCCGAGTGCTGAAGCGCGTAGCACAAAAAATCGGCATGATTTTGGAATGAGTTGTTCAGACAGCTGTCCACATACTTTTGGTCATGTAGTGTATCTATGTTATGTATGTTATGTTGTGTTATGTATGTTAGTACTCTTTAGTGGATCAAGTAAAGCATTCTGTTTTATGTGTTCTATATGTGTTCTATATGTGTTCTTTATGTGTTCTATATGTGTTCTATATGTGTTCTGTATGTGTTTTTTATGTGTTCTATATGTGTTCTATATGTGTTCTATATGTGTTCTATATGTGTTCTATATGTGTTCTATATGTGTTCGTTGCCTTTGATCTCTTCATCCCCTCTCTCTGTCTGTCTGTCTTTCTCTCTATATATATCTCTCCCCCTCTCTCTTTCCCTCTCTCTCTCTCTCTCTCTCTCTCTCTCTCTCTCTCTCTCTCTCTCTCTCTCTCTCTCTCTCTCTCTCTCTCTCTCTCTCTCTCTCTCTCTCTCCCCCTCTCTCTCTCTATCCCTCTCTCGGTCTGTCTGTCTGTCTGTCTTTCTCTCTATATATATCTCTCCCCCCCCCTCTCTCTCTCTCTCTCTCTCCCTCTCTCTCCCCCTCTCTCTCTCTATCCCTCTCTCGGTCTGTCTGTCTGTCTGTCTTTCTCGCTCTCTGTCTCTCTCTCACTCCCATCAGAGCGAGCTGCAGGTCTGTGCTGTAGGTTGATTGGCAGCTGTAGGCGGGGCATGCCTAAGCTTGCGGACCTATCGGTAAAGACCAAGGATGTGTGGGAGATTCCCAGAGAGTCTCTCCAGCTCATTAAGAAGCTGGGCAACGGGCAGTTTGGAGAAGTCTGGATGGGTAGGAACAAGTTCTCTGTCTTTGCATGCCTCTTCATATCATTTAATCTCCCTCCCTCTATCCCTCCCTCCACCCCCTCCTCCCTCTCCACTCCTACCATCCCCTCCACCCCTTCCTCTTCTAGGCAGTAACGATGGGATGTGTCACTTCTTGACCACGCCCTGTCCCAATTCAACGCCCCTCACCCTGGGTTTGGGGCGGGACGCCTGGGAGGTTGCCCGGGAAACGCTGGCCCTAAACAAGAAGTTGGGTCAGGGCTGCTTCGGAGATGTCTGGATGGGTGAGACCGACTGTCAATCAATCAATCAATCAGTCACCTTCTTTTACTGTATGTTGGCACACTTTTTACAGTCTGTGTTCCAGAAGGACTTCTCAGTGTGTCTCTGGATATTCCTAATGTGGTGCTAATGTGGTGTTCCCTGTGTCCAGTTCAGTGTTAAAGTGTCTGTGTCTGTCCAGACCAGTGCTGTTCTGTGTCAGTGTTAAAGTGTGTGAGTCTGTCCAGTCCAGGAGGTGTTTTACTGGTCCAGCTTCATGTGCTACTGTAGCTTCATGCTGGTACCCCTTCTCTCCTCCCTTCTCTCCTCCCCTCTTTCCTCCCCTCCCTCCTCCCTTCTCTCCTCCCCTCTTTCCTCCCCTCCCTACTCCCTTCTCTCCTCTCTCTCCTCCCCTCTCTCCCCTCTCTCCCCTCCCCTCTCCTCCCCTCCTTCCTTCCTCTCCTCTCCTCTCTCCTCCGTTCCCTCCTTCCCTCCCTCCTCCCCTCTCTGTTCCCCTCCCTCCTCCTCTCCCTCTCTCCTCCTCTCTCTCCTCTATCCTTCCCTCTCTCCTTCCCTTTCTCCTCCTCTTTCCTCCCCACTCTCCTCCCCATCCCTCCTCCAGTCTCTTCACCCTTCTCTCCTCCCCTCTCTCCCAATTGTTACCCCACCCTGCCTCCTCCATGCATGACCTCACCATCACTCTTTTAATGTGTGTACTATATAACTCTGTGTGTAGGTGTGCGTGTCTGTATATAATTGTGTGTGTTTCTGCCTCTGTGTGTGTGTGTGTGTGTGTGTGTGTGTGTGTGTGTGTGTGTGTGTGTATGTCAGGTATGTGGAACGGCACCACCAAGGTAGCAGTGAAGACGTTGAAGCCAGGCACCATGTCTCCAGAGGCCTTCCTAGAAGAGGCTCAGATCATGAAGAGACTGAGACATGACAAGCTGGTGCAGCTGTACGCTGTGGTCTCTGAAGAACCCATCTACATCATCACAGAGTTCATGAGCCAAGGTGCTGCATGGACACACAGCATGCACACACATCTAAGCAAGGAAGCTCGCACACACACACACACATACACACTCGCACGCGCACGCACGCACGCACACACACACACACACACACACACACACACACACACACACACACACACACACACACACACACACACACACACACACACACACACACACACACACACACACACACACACCACATGTTTTCACAATGATTTCTGACATGTATTCAACTGTGTGTACTGCAGGAAGCCTACTGGACTTCCTGAAGGATGGGGAAGGAGGAAATCTGAAGCTGCCTCAACTGGTGGATATGGCTGCACAGGTCAGAACACACAACCACCATCTTGGTCAACCACCATCTTGGTCAACCACCATCTTGGTCAACCACCATCTTGGTCAACCACCATCTTGGTCAACCACCATCTTGACCACGTTCCTCTGGTGGTCGGGTGTTGGTGCCACCTCACACTCTGCTGCAGGTGGTACAAGTGGAGATGACGGGCACCTCTAACCCTTCCTCGTGTGTGTGTGTGTGTGTGTCTGTGTGTGTGTGTGTGTGTGTGTGTGTGTGTGTAGATAGCGGCAGGCATGGCGTATATAGAGCGAATGAACTACATCCATCGTGATCTACGAGCGGCTAACATTCTGGTCAGTGATAATCTGGTGTGCAAGATCGCTGACTTTGGTCTGGCCAGACTCATAGAGGACAATGAGTACACCGCCAGACAAGGTAAGAGAGAGTGTGACAACTCTTGATGAGAACAGGACTTCCTAAATACATTTGATTGACTGATTGATTGATTTTACAGGAGCCAAGTTTCCCATCAAGTGGACTGCTCCTGAAGCTGCTCTATACGGGCGTTTCACCATCAAGTCTGACGTGTGGAGCTTTGGTATCCTGCTCACTGAGCTCATCACAAAGGGACGCGTACCTTACCCAGGTAGGTGGTCGTTGTCTTACTCTCTCCCTTCTTTTTTCCAGACATAGGATACCGTGTGTTACGAAACATCTCTGTACAGTGGCAAGAAAAAGGATGTGAACCCTTTGGAATTACCTGGATTTCTGCATAAATTTGTCATAAAATTTGATCTGATCTTCATCTAAGTCACAACAATAGATAAACACACTCTGCTTAAACTAATAACACACAAACAATGATACATTTTCATATCTTTATTGAACACACCGTGTAAACATTCACAGTGCAGGGTGGGAAAAATATGTGAACCCTTGAATTTAATAACTGGTTGACCCTCCTTTGGCAGCAATAACCTCAACCAAACATTTTTTTGTAGTTGCGTATCAGACCTGCACAACGGTTAGGAGGAATTTTGGACCATTCCTCTTTACAAAACTGTTTCAGTTCAGCAATATTCTTGGGATGTCTGGTGTGAACCGCTCTCTTGAGGTCCTGCCACAGCATCTCAATCGGATTGAGGTCAGGACTCTGACTGGGCCACTCCAGAAGGTGTATTTTCTTCTGTTGAAGCCATTCTGTTGTTGATTTACTTCTGTGTTTTGGGTCGTTGTCCTGTTGCATCACCCAACTTCTGTTGAGCTTCGATTTGCGGACAGATAGCCTAACATTCTCCTGCAAAATGTCTTGATAAACTTGGGAATTCCTTTTTCCCATAAGCTGTCCAGGCCCTGAGGCAGCAAAGCAGCCCCAAACCATGATGCTCCCTCCACCATACTTTACAGTTGGGATGAGGTTTTGATGTTGGTGTGCTGTGCCTTTTTTTCTCCACACAGTGTTGTGTGTTCCTTCCAAACAACTCATCTGTAGTTTCATCTGTCCACAGAATATTTTGCCAGTAGCGCTGTGGAACATCCAGGTGCACTTTTGCAAACTTCAGACGTGTAACAATGTTTATTTTGGACAGCAGTGACATCACCGTGGTGTTCTCCCATGAACACCGTTCTTGTTTAGTGTTTTTTACGTGTTGTAGACTCGTCAACAGAGATGCTAGCATGTTCCAGAGATGTCTGTAAGTCTTTAGCTGACACTCTAGGATTCTTCTTAACCTCATTGAGCATTCTGCGCTGTGCTCTTGCAGTCATCTTTGCAGGACGGCCACTCCTAGGGAGAGTAGCAACAGTGCTGAACTTTCTCCATTTATAGACAATTTGTCTTACAGTGGACTGATGAACATCATGGCTTTTAGAGACGCTTTTGTAAACCTTTCCAGCTTTATGCAAGTCAACAATTCTTAACAATTCTTCTGAGATCTCTTTTGTTCGAGGCATGGTTCACATCAGGCAATGCTTCTTGTGAATAGCAAACTCAAATTTTGTGAGTGTTTTTTATAGGGCATGGCATCTCTAACCAACATCTCCAACCTCTTCTTATTGATTGGACTCCAGGTTAGCTGGCTCCTGACTCCAATTAGCTTTTGGAGAAGTCATTAGCCTAGTGGTTCACATACTTTTTCCAACCTACAGTCGTGGCCAAAAGTTTTGAGAATGACACAAATATTAATTTTCACAAAGTCTGCTGCCTCAGTTTGTATGATGGCAATTTGCATATACTCCAGAATGTAATGAAGAGTGATCATTTTTTGATCATGCAAATGAATCATACAAATGAACTGAATCCCCCAAAACCATTTCCACTGCATTTCAGCCCTGCCACAAAAGGACCAGCTGACACCATGTCAGTGATTCTCTCGTTAACACAGGTGTGAGTGTTGACAAGGACAAGGCTGGAGATCACTCTGTCATGCTGATTGAGTTCGAATAACAGACTGGAAGCTTCAAAAGGAGGGTGGTGCTTGGAATCATTGTTCTTCCTCTGTCAACCATGGTTACCTGCAAGGAAACACGTGCCGTCATCATTGCTTTGCAAAAAAAGTGCTTCACAGCCAAGGATATTGCCGCCAGTAAGATTGCACCTAAATCAACCATTTATCGGATCATCAAGAACTTCAAGGAGAGCGGTTCAATTGTTGTGAAGAAAGCTTCAGGGCGCCCAAGAAAGTCCAGCAAGCGCCAGGACCGTCTTCTAAAGTTGATTCAGCTGCTGGATCGTGGCACCACCAGTACAGAGCTTGCTCAGGAATGGCAGCAGGCAGGTGTGAGTGCATCTGCACGCACAGTGAGGTGAAGACCTTTGGAGGATGGCCTGGTGTCAAGAAGGGCAGCAAAGAAGCCACTTCTCTCCAGGAAAAACATCAGGGACAGACTGGTATTCTGCAAAAGGTACAGGGATTGGACTGCTGAGGACTGGGGTAAAGTCATTTTCTCTGATGAATCCCCTTTCCGATTGTTTGGGGCATCTGGAAAAAAGCTTGTCCGGAGAAGACAAGGTGAGCGCTACCATCAGTCCTGTGTCATGCCAACAGTAAAGCATCCTGAGACCATTCATGTGTGAGGTTGCTTCTCAGCCAAGGGAGTGGGCTCACTCACAATTCTGCCTAAGAACACAGCCATGAATAAAGAATGGTACCAACACATCCTCCAAGAGCAACTTCTCCGAACCATCCAGGAACAGTTTGGTGACGAACAATGCCTTTTCCAGTATGATGGAGCACCTTGCCATAAGGAAAAAGTGATAACTAAGTGGCTCGGGGAACAAAACATCGATATTTTGGGTCCATGGCCAGGAAACTCCCCAGACCTTAATCCCATTGAGAAATTGTGGTCAATCCTCAAGAGGCGGGTGGACAAACAAAAACCCACAAATTCTGACAAACTCCAAGCATTGATTATGCAAGAATGGGCTCCCATCAGTCAGGATGTGGCCCAGAAGTTAATTGACAGCATGCCAGGACAGATTGTAGAGGTCTTGAAAAAGAAGGGTCAACACTACAAATATTGACTCTTTGCATCAACTTCATGTAATTGTCAATAAAAGCTACACTTATGAAATGCTTGTAATTATACTTCAGTATTCCATAGTAACATCTGACAAAAATATCTAAAGATACTGAAGCAGCAAACTTTGTGAACATTTATATTTGTGTCATTCTCAAAGTTTTGGCCACGACTGTACACTGTGAATGTTTAAATGATGTATTCAATATAGACAAGAAAAATTCAATAATTTGTGTGTTATTAATTTTATTACCAATTTATATAGAAATCCAGGTAATTCCAAAGGGTTCACATACTTTTTCTTGCCACTGTATGTCTCTTTCTGCCTCTCTACCACTCCCTCTCCCTCCTCTTCTCTAGGTATGAATAACCGCGAGGTCCTGGAGCAGGTGGAGAGAGGCTACAGGATGCCCTGTGCGGTGGGTTGTCCTGCCTCCCTCCATGAGCTGATGGTACAGTGCTGGCGGGGAGATGCGGACGAGAGACACACCTTTGAATACCTGCAGGGCTTCCTGGAAGACTACTTCACTGCTACTGAACCCCAGTACCAGCCTGGAGAGAACCTGTGACCACACGCACACGCACACATGCACACGCACACACGCACGCACACACACACACACACACACACACACGCACATGCACACGCACACACGCACGCACACGTACGTGCGTATACAGACACGAGTGTTCACAGACAGACACTCACTCACATAAATACAGACACACACACACACACACACCGTTTTTGTAGGCTGTAGCGTGCCAGATTGTGCCTTAAATCTTTACTCAGTGTAATATGATGATGATGATGATGATGATGATGATGATGTCTTCACTTCCAATGCTTTTTACTCTTTAACCATCTTTCATGTCAAAGTGATATTTTTACTGTAACTTTTCATAAGTCTGTTGTTTTTTTGAGCTTCTGAATCTAGCGGGTAAATGCTGCCAGAGGCGACCCATGGTGGGCACGTGTCCCCTCAAAGAATGTGCCCTGTTTAAAAACATTTAAGAAATAAAATTATATATATATATATATATTGTTGTTGTTTCTCTGTAATACTACTAGCCACCTAGCAATTTTATGAAGTTAGCTTTAGTTAGCCCAGCTCTCCCAACCTCATAACTAACTACCAAGAAGCCATTACCAGACTATCAATCAAGTTAGAGTAGCTAGCTTGTCTGTCTCAGCTGGCATGCCTGCTGTCAAGGTTGGTAGACTTTAGAAAAGCAAGCAATAACTAAATGTATTGAATAAGACTCACATTCCTTTCAATCTTTTACCCAGATTTGAGCAGACATGCAGAGAAGAATTCTGCCAGTGTTTGCCGATGTTACAAATAGGCCTAGCTTGTGCATCATTATCACTAACTATCACTAGCTATCACTAGCTATCACTAACTAACAGGGAAGAAATCCGAGGGCGAGCACGGAGTGTGACTGGGCCAAGCTAGAGCAGCTTGTGAAGTTGCTGGAGCCGTTCACAATCCACACCGACTTCAAAACTGTCAGCCAGTCGCTGTCTGATGTGGTACCGTGTCGTCTCGACCTCGAGTCACACTTGCAGTCAACTACTGTTGCAAAACAGTTGGCACAGGTCCTCCTGAAGTCACTGCGCGAGCGCTTTGCATGCATGCTGAATCCTCAGGCAGCAAACTTCAACCCTCACTCTGCAGCAGCTTGCCTGATGACCCACGTGTGTCTCTGGCACTTCGCTCAACAGAGATGGAGCCACTGATGAGGGAAGCAGAGTCTTTTGTACTTCAGCAAATCAGAGAGTACAGCCATGGAGCAGCAGGACCCCAAGCAAGATGCCAGCACGTTGAATCCAGCAAGCATCTCGACCACAGTTCTTCAGAAATATAGTTTCCTCGCATCGAGGATAGTCCAGCCGGATGGTCAACCTGTCAGGGCATTCAGTGCCCTGTGTGAGATATGGAAATACCTGGAAGAGGTAAAGGGGGGCGTGTTTACAGAGTCACCTCTCCAGTTCTGACAGGCAAGGATGGCTGTTTATCCAAAGCTGTGACCTGTGGCACTGGATCTGGTTTCTGCCCCTGCATCCCAAGCGTTCGCGGAGAGAATATTCAGCCTTTCATCAGGCTTGAAAAACCGAACGACAACATCTTTGGAATGCAGAATCTTCTTGAAGATAATCCAGAGAATCTTGTTTGGTTGAACAGAAACATATACACACACACACACACACACACACACACACACACACACACACACACACACACACACACACACACACACACACACACACACACACACACACACACACACACACACACACACACACACACACACACACAGAGGTGCACGTCATCCCCACTTTGAAGGGGTTAGTCACAGTGATGATACATGTTTCATATTACATAAACATAACATGTCACATGACTTCATTTGTTGTTTCTGTCACCTAAAGGTACTTGATTCTTCTTACATCTACTAGTAAAGTTACAAAAGCATTAGATTGGTATAAACATGGGCAAGAGAGTTTCCTTCCACCATATTTCTTGCACCAGTCTAGGCGCTTATCCTTTAAATCCAAGTCAAATTAGGATGGATTTATAATTTAAACCTTACCCAACATATTTCCTGGCCAGGGAGTTGTATAGAGTCCTCTAGTGACCAAAAGCCTGTGGCCACGCCATTGAGGACTTTAGCCATTTTGATTTAGTCAACTGGGTGGGACTTCCAACTTCATTGGCTGATCTCTCCTGATGACCCGGTTAGCATGACCTGATGACCCGGTTGTAGTCGTGACAAAATGGACTATTTCAAGATGGAGATGTCCTCAACGATGCTGCCCATGTTCTCACAGACACCCTCATGACACAGATACAGAGATGAGTTGTCTATCCAAGTCTATGGTCCCATCTCCTTATGTATTACTGCCCCCCAGTGGCAAGATGTGAAACACCCCAAAACGAGCTATAGGCTATAACACATACATGGCTCCTCCCACATAGGCTGTTTTCATTTATTATTTTTATTTTACAGTTTTTTTTGATGATTGTAACCTTCTCTTGTTTCAGATGTTTCTGACCTTCTGTTGTTTCAGATGTTTCTGACCTTCTGTTGTTTCAGATGTTTCTGACCTTCTCTTGTTTCAGATGTTTCTGACCTCTTGTTTCAGATGTTTCTGACCTTCTCTTGTTTCAGATGTTTCTGACCTTCTCTTGTTTCTGACCTTCTGTTGTTTCAGATGTTTCTGACCTTCTCTTGTTTCAGATGTTTCTGACCTTCTCTTGTTTCTGACCTTCTGTTGTTTCAGATGTTTCTGACCTTCTCTTGTTTCAGATGTTTCTGACCTTCTCTTGTTTCAGATGTTTCTGAACTTCTCTTGTTTCAGATGTTTCTGACCTTCTCTTGTTTCTGACCTTCTGTTGTTTCAGATGTTTCTGACCTTCTCTTGTTTCAGATGTTTCTGAACTTCTCTTGTTTCTGACCTTCTGTTGTTTCAGATGTTTCTGACCTTCTCTTGTTTCAGATGTTTCTGAACTTCTCTTGTTTCTGACCTTCTCTTGTTTCAAATGTTTCTGACCTTCTCTTGTTTCTGACCTTCTCTTGTTTCAGATGTTTATGGTAAAGGATATTCCACAATACCTGTGTGTCTTGATTCCATTGTTTCTAAGTGTAGCCTCCATACACATTTGTATTTCTATACTCATAAACACAGACACACACACACACATTTTGACTGGTGTGGCCAGTCTACTACAAATTGGGTTCCTCCTGTGGTTAGGTCAGTTTGTATGCAGTTTTATCTATGCCATCACTGTCCCTCATAACCATAGGGTTACAACCGGTTATTATAGCACTGACTCAGTGCCCTACTCTCTCTCGCTCTCTCTCTCTCTCTAAATTTCAACGGTTGAGCTAACGTAGGCTAATGTGATTAGCATGAGGTTGTAAGTGACAAGAACATTTCCCAGGACATAGACATATCTGATATTGGCAGAAAGCTTAAATTCTTGTTAATCTAACTGCACTGTCCAATTTACAGTAGCTATTACAGTGAAATAATACTATGCTATTGTTTGAGGAGAGTGCACAGTTATGAACTTGAAAATGTATTAATAAACCAATTAGGCACATTTGGGCAGTCTTCATACAATATTTCCAACAGAAATACAATGGTTCATTGGATCAGTCTAAAACTTTGCACATACACTGCTGTCATCTAGTGGCCAAAATCTAAATTGCACCAGGGTTGGAATAATACATCATGGCCTTTCTCTTGCATTTTAAAGATGATGGTACAAAAGAAATGCATGTTTTTTTTCTTTGCATTATCTTTTACCAGATCTAATGTGTTATATTCTCCTACATTACTTTCACATTTCCACAAAATTCAAAGTGTTTCATTTCAAATGGTATCAAGAACATGCATATCTTTGCTTCAGGTCCTGAGCTACAGGCAGTTAGATTTGGGTATGTTGTTTTAGGAGCAAATTGAATAAAAGAAAAAAGAGGTGGATCCTTAAGAGGTTTTAAGGGCTTTATTGGCAAGGGAAACATATGTTAACATAGCCAAAGCAAGTAAAGTAGATATCTCTCTCTCCCTCGCTGTCTCTTTCTCCATCTCAGTTCTTTCTCTGACGACTCTATCTACCCCCACCCCCATCGGCATTGCGTAACCCAGACAACAGGTTCTGATATAATAAAATAAAAAAGAAATACACTTCCCAGAGTACTTATCGGTAGTACCGAGGCCAAATACGGGTCCCCGGATGGGACTGACAGCCAGGCACGTCTGGCGAGAAACGAGAGGCGAGATTGCAGTGTGAGAGACATAGAGACAGAGATAGAAAGGGGGATATCATATCGCGGGGAGAGAGAGAAAGGGACGAAATATTTGGTTCTTTCCTCTGTTTTCTTCCAGGAACGTCTGTCCCGCGCCTGTCTGCCACGGGATCGTTCTAGCAGGGTTTGAGGAGTGTTCCTGTGTGTGCGTGTATGCAGAAGGGGTATCCGCCCCCCCTGTCCGTTTCCCCTTCTCTCCAAATCTTCTCCTTTTTTTTGTATTTTTCTCCGTTTTCTGGTTTCTGCTGTTGATGTACACCAGCTTGTTTTTAGAGAAACGGATTTCTGTGTCGGAGCCCTGCACACACACAGACAGACAGAAGTGCGAGGCACCGAGAGGAGACAGACAGACAACGACGTTAACTGGAGGAATGAACGGAAAAGGCTGTGTGCCCGCGGTGGCAGCCGTGATATTACCGATAAATTCGTGACCCGCGCGACGAGAGGAGAGAAGACCCGCTACAGCACCAAGCCTCTCCCGGTGAGTGCGCATGCATCGTCTGTCTGTATACACAACCCATATTTGCATACTGGGCTGTTCTAGCGCCGCTGCCAGAAGCGCGCGGCACCGCTGCATTTTTTTTTATTGAAGGAATTTGTATTAACCTCGGCGGTGCCGTTATAACTCGCGCTGGGTCAGTCTGTCACTGATGTGGTGGGCTTCCCTCTAATTACTGATGGTGATCACAAACACGCACGCACACGCACGCACACAGTTAAGTCTATTGTTTCTGCTGGTTGTGAAACCTAAGATGTCTACCATACATTCACACAGATCCGTTACTGAGACAGACTGTCTCTCATCTGCATTCACCGTGAATGGACGCGATCGGTCTCGAGCTCAATGGAACATTCGGTGCTCCGGTGCTGCTGTGGCGCGAGCCCTGGGGCGCGCTCCGACAGATGTTTACTCTAATTTACTTGGAGATAGAGAAAGCCCAGCTAGCACGTACCATTCTGAGAACCATATGTTTCTTACAGCTTGGTGAGAGTGTGCTTGTCCTATGTTTATCTTGCATACAACCTTCCCATAACTTTCTGGGAATGGTGCAGGATCGTTGCTTGGTTTTGGAACATTCTCAGCACATTTATGGAACTTGGCAAAAAAAGCATAATTTTCTTGTCATTTCATTACTTTACATTTAGTTTACATTTTGGTAATGTTCTAGGAACGATCTCTACAACTGGTTTGACATTGGGAACATTCACAAGTAGTTCAGAGAATGTTAAGAAAGCAATCTTCTTCTGTTTGGAATTTAATTACTTCAGCATAATGTTACCTACATTTACTCATGGTTCTATTTAAAACCATGTTTTCAAATGATTCTGAGAACTTTACATAAAAAATGTACTTAAGTAATGTTCAGAGAGCGTTCTAAGAATATTATTTAAAAACATATACATTCTGTTCTCACCATCAATAAAATTCTCTTGTAAAGTGTGTCCAGGTGTGTTGGCCTCGCCCACTAATTGGTCTCACCTGGTTTTATTGAGTGCTTGTTTCCTTTGAAATTGTGTCTGTTTGAATAAACTAAAATGAACTGTTTTGTATGTGTAAAAAAACAAAGCATTTTATTTCCATCCTGGTGGTGCAGTGGATTACTTCCATGGATAAATAACAGAAAATTATAAGTTCAAATCCCACTGCATAATTAATGCCTCTTTGTACTTGGAGTTCCAAAATAAGCTAGTAGTCTTATTGAAACGTTCAGTGAAAGTTTTAAGGAAGTCATTCAAAAACTTCCAAATAACCTTAATAAAACCTTCCAGGAAACCTTTCAAGGAACCAGAGTAAAACGTTCACAGAACCTCCCTGGAACCAGAATAAAACGTTCACAGAACCTCCCTGGAACCAGAGTAAAACGTTCTCAGGACCTCTCTGGAACCAGAGTAAAACGTTCTCACGACCTCCCTGAAACCAGAGTAAAACGTTCTCAGGACCTCTCTGGAACCGGAGTAAAACGTTCTCAGGACCTCTCTGGAACCGGAGTAAAACGTTCTCAGGACCTCCCTGGAACCAGAGTAAAACGTTCTCAGGAACTCTCTGGAACCAGAGTAAAACGTTCTCAGGACCTCTCTGGAACCAGAGTAAAACGTTCTCAGGACCTCTCTGGAACCGGAGTAAAACGTTCTCAGGACCTCCCTGGAACCAGAGTAAAACGTTCTCAGGAACTCTCTGGAACCAGAGTAAAACGTTCTCAGGACCTCTCTGGAACCGGAGTAAAACGTTCTCAGGACCTCTCTGGAACCAGAGTAAAACGTTCTCAGGACCTCTCTGGAACCGGAGTAAAATGTTCTCAGGACCTCCCTGGAACCAGAGTAAAACGTTCTCAGGACCTCTCTGGAACCGGAGTAAAACGTTCTCAGGACCTCTCTGCAACATAAAAATAAACGTTCCCAGAACAGACAACATTTTCACTTCTGTTCTTAGAAGTCAGGAAAGGTATGGCTCCCGAGTGGCGCAGCAGTCTAAGGCACTGCATCTCAGTGCTGGAGGCGTCACTACAGACCCTGGTTTGATTCCAGGCTGTATCACAACCGGCCGTGATTGGGAGTCCCATAGGGCGGCGCACAATTGTCCCAGCGTGGTCCGGGTTTGGCCGTCATTGTAAATAAGAGAGAGATAAAGATGGGCCAGTGTACCTGTGTCCTGACAGTGCTATTTTATTTAGGTTCCTTATTGACGTGCACAACTTGTGCACGTGATACAGAATGATATGTCTTAAAGGGAGAGACATCTGTGTGTGGGTATGTACGTCTGTGTGGGTGTGGGTATGTACGTCTGTGTGGGTGTGGGTATGTACGTCTGTGTGGGTGTGGGTATGTACGTCTGTATGGGTGTGGGTATGTACGTCTGTGTGGGTGTGGGTATGTACGTCTGTGTGGGTGTGGGTATGTACGTCTGTGTGGGTGTGGGTATGTACGTCTGTGTGGGTGTGGGTATGTACTTCTGTATTTGCGCAGGTGTGTGTATGTAGGTGTGTGTGTGTGTAGGTGTGTGTGTGTGTGTGTGTGTGTGTGTAGGTGTGTACCATTGCAGGATATATAATAGCGTAGACCTATTGTGTACCTGTGTGCTCGGTGGTGGTAGTCATAGAAACAGCCTTGTATCACCACTGATGTTCTCGCTGTCCTTATAGGCCAGGTCAGCAGTCAACACACACACATCTATACAGAAACCTGTACGTTCTCGCTGTCCTTATAGGCCAGGTCAGCAGTCAACACACACATCTATACAGAAACCTGTACGTTCTCGCTGTCCTTATAGGCCAGGTCAGCAGTCAACACACACACATCTATACAGAAACCTGTACGTTCTCACTGTCCTTATAGGCCAGGTCAGCAGTCAACACACACACATCTATACAGAAACCTGTACGTTCTCGCTGTCCTTATAGGCCAGGTCAGCAGTCAACACACACATCTATACAGAAACCTGTACGTTCTCACTGTCCTTATAGGCCAGGTCAGCAGTCAACACACACATCTATACAGAAACCTGTACGTTCTCACTGTGTGTGTGTGTGTGTGTGTGTGTGTGTGTGTGTGTGTGTGTGTGTGTGTGTGCGTGTGTGTGTGTGTCACACACCCTTTCTAACTGAAGGTCATGACCCTCCCACTTAGAGTTGTGGTTCTAGTTCTATTTCAGCTAGTTCTGGTTCTAGTCCAGTTATTTCTAGTTCTGGTTCTAGTCCAGTTATTTCTAGTACTGGTTCTAGTTCTGGTTCTAGTTCAGTTATTTTGAGTTCTGGTTCTAGTACTGGTTCTAGTCCAGTTATGTCTAGTTCTGGTTCTAGTACTGGTTCTAGTACTGGTTCTAGTCCAGTTATTTCTAGTTCTGGTTCTAGTCCAGTTATTTCTAGTACTGGTTCTAGTCCAGTTATGTCTAGTTCTGGTTCTAGTACTGGTTCTAGTCCAGTTATTTCTAGTACTGGTTCTAGTCCAGTTATGTCTAGTTCTGGTTCTAGTACTGGTTCTAGTCCAGTTATTTCTAGTTTTGGTTCTAGTCCAGTTATTTCTAGTTCTGGTTCTAGTTCTGGTTCTAGTCCAGTTATGTCTAGTTCTGGTTCTAGTTCTGGTTCTAGTCCAGTTATTTTGAGTTCTGGTTCTAGTACTGGTTCTAGTCCAGTTATTTTGAGTTCTGGTTCTAGTACTGGTTCTAGTCCAGTTATTTCTAGTTCTGGTTCTAGTCCAGTTATTTCTAGTTCTGGTTCTAGTCCAGTTATTTCTAGTTCTGGTTCTAGTACTGGTTCTAGTCCAGTTATGTCTAGTTCTGGTTCTAGTACTGGTTCTAGTCCAGTTATTTCTAGTTCTGGTTCTAGTACTGGTTCTAGTCCAGTTATTTTGAGTTCTGCTTCTAGTACTGGTTCTAGTCCAGTTATTTTGAGTTCTGCTTCTAGTCCAGTTATGTCTAGTTCTGGTTCTAGTCCAGTTATTTCTAGTTCTGGTTCTAGTACTGGTTCTAGTCCAATTATGTCTAGTTCTAGTACTGGTTCTAGTCCAGTTATGTCTAGTTCTGGTTCTAGTCCAGCTATTTCTAGTTCTGGTTCTAGTACTGGTTCTAGTTCTGGTTCTAGTCCAGTTATTTATAGTTCTGTTACTAGTCCAGTTATGTCTAGTTCTGGGTCTAGTCCAGGTTCTATTCCAGCTAGTTCTGGTTCTCTGGTTCTAGTCCAGCTAGTCCTGGTTCTATTACAGCTAGTCCAGGTTCTATTCCATCTAGTTCTGGTTCTCTGGTTCTAGTCCAGCTAGTTCTGGTTCTATTCCAACTAGTTCTGGTTCTATTCCAACTAGTTCTGGTTCTCTGGTTCTAGTCTAACTAGTTATGGTTCTATTACAACTAGTTCTGGTTCTCTGGTTCTAGTCCAGCTAGTTCTGGTTCTATTACAACGAGTTCTGGTTCTGTTCCAACTAGTTCTGGTTCTCTGGTTCTAGTCCAGCTAGTTATGGTTCTATTACAACTAGTCCAGGTTCTATTCCAGCTAGTTCTGGTTCTCTGGTTCTATTCCAGCTAGTTATTTTTCTGGTTCTGGTTCTATTCCAGTTATTTCTGGTTCTAGTACTGGTTCTATTCCAGTTATTTCTGGTTCTAGTTCTGGTTCTATTCCAGCTAGTTATTTTTCTGGTTCTGGTTCTATTCCATTTAGTTATGGTTCTAGTTCTGGTTCTATTCCAGTTAGTTCTTGTTCTAGTTCTGGTTCTATTCCAGTTAGTTCTGGTTCTATTCCAGTTAGTTCTTGTTCTAGTTCTGGTTCTATTCCAGTTAGTTCTTGTTCTGGTTCTATTCCAGTTAGTTCTGGTTCTATTCCAGTTAGTTCTGGTTCTATTCCAGTTCATCTGTTTCTAGTTCTGGTTCTATTCCAGTTCGTTCTGGTTCTAGTTCTAGTTCTATTCCAGCTAGTGTCTGTGTGTGTGTGTATATTCTAACACAATGCATTCACATTGGCCCAGCAACACAATTAGACCCAACCAAAACATGAGAAAACAGAAGGATAATTACTTGACTCATTGGAAAGAATACAGAAACCTGTACGTTCTCGCTGTCCTTAGAGGCCAGGTCAGCAGTCAACACACACATCTATACAGAAACCTGTACGTTCTCACTGTGTGTGTGTGTGTGTGTGTGTGTGTGTGTGCGTGTGTGTGTGTGTCACACACCCTTTCTAACTGAAGGTCATGACCCTCCCACTTAGAGTTGTGGTTCTAGTTCTATTTCAGCTAGTTCTGGTTCTAGTCCAGTTATTTCTAGTTCTGGTTCTAGTCCAGTTATTTCTAGTACTGGTTCTAGTTCTGGTTCTAGTTCAGTTATTTTGAGTTCTGGTTCTAGTACTGGTTCTAGTCCAGTTATTTTGAGTTCTGGTTCTAGTACTGGTTCTAGTACTGGTTCTAGTCCAGTTATTTCTAGTACTGGTTCTAGTTCTGGTTCTAGTTCAGTTATTTTGAGTTCTGGTTCTAGTACTGGTTCTAGTCCAGTTATGTCTAGTTCTGGTTCTAGTACTGGTTCTAGTACTGGTTCTAGTCCAGTTATTTCTAGTTCTGGTTCTAGTCCAGTTATTTCTAGTACTGGTTCTAGTCCAGTTATGTCTAGTTCTGGTTCTAGTCCAGTTATTTCTAGTACTGGTTCTAGTCCAGTTATGTCTAGTTCTGGTTCTAGTACTGGTTCTAGTCCAGTTATTTCTAGTTTTGGTTCTAGTCCAGTTATTTCTAGTTCTGGTTCTAGTTCTGGTTCTAGTCCAGTTATGTCTAGTTCTGGTTCTAGTTCTGGTTCTAGTCCAGTTATTTTGAGTTCTGGTTCTAGTACTAGTTCTAGTCCAGTTATTTTGAGTTCTGGTTCTAGTACTGGTTCTAGTCCAGTTATTTCTAGTTCTGGTTCTAGTCCAGTTATTTCTAGTTCTGGTTCTAGTCCAGTTATTTCTAGTTCTGCTTCTAGTACTGGTTCTAGTCCAGTTATTTCTAGTTCTGGTTCTAGTACTGGTTCTAGTCCAGTTATGTCTAGTTCTGGTTCTAGTACTGGTTCTAGTCCAGTTATTTCTAGTTCTAGTTCTGGTTCTAGTACTGGTTCTAGTCCAGTTATTTTGAGTTCTGCTTCTAGTACTGGTTCTAGTCCAGTTATTTTGAGTTCTGCTTCTAGTCCAGTTATGTCTAGTTCTGGTTCTAGTCCAGTTATTTCTAGTTCTGGTTCTAGTACTGGTTCTAGTCCAGTTATGTCTAGTTCTAGTACTGGTTCTAGTCCAGTTATGTCTAGTTCTGGTTCTAGTCCAGCTATTTCTAGTTCTGGTTCTAGTACTGGTTCTAGTTCTGGTTCTAGTCCAGTTATTTATAGTTCTGTTACTAGTCCAGTTATGTCTAGTTCTGGGTCTAGTCCAGGTTCTATTCCAGCTAGTTCTGGTTCTCTGGTTCTAGTCCAGCTAGTCCTGGTTCTATTACAGCTAGTCCAGGTTCTATTCCATCTAGTTCTGGTTCTCTGGTTCTAGTCCAGCTAGTTCTGGTTCTATTCCAACTAGTTCTGGTTCTATTCCAACTAGTTCTGGTTCTCTGGTTCTAGTCTAACTAGTTATGGTTCTATTACAACTAGTTCTGGTTCTCTGGTTCTAGTCCAGCTAGTTCTGGTTCTATTACAACGAGTTCTGGTTCTGTTCCAACTAGTTCTGGTTCTCTGGTTCTAGTCCAGCTAGTTATGGTTCTATTACAACTAGTCCAGGTTCTATTCCAGCTAGTTCTGGTTCTCTGGTTCTATTCCAGCTAGTTATTTTTCTGGTTCTGGTTCTATTCCAGTTATTTCTGGTTCTAGTACTGGTTCTATTCCAGTTATTTCTGGTTCTAGTTCTGGTTCTATTCCAGCTAGTTATTTTTCTGGTTCTGGTTCTATTCCAGTTAGTTATGGTTCTAGTTCTGGTTCTATTCCAGTTAGTTCTTGTTCTAGTTCTGGTTCTATTCCAGTTAGTTCTGGTTCTATTCCAGTTAGTTCTTGTTCTAGTTCTGGTTCTATTCCAGTTAGTTCTTGTTCTGGTTCTATTCCAGTTAGTTCTGGTTCTATTCCAGTTAGTTCTGGTTCTATTCCAGTTCATCTGTTTCTAGTTCTGGTTCTATTCCAGTTCGTTCTGGTTCTAGTTCTAGTTCTATTCCAGCTAGTGTCTGTGTGTGTGTGTATATTCTAACACAATGCATTCACATTGGCCCAGCAACACAATTAGACCCAACCAAAACATGAGAAAACAGAAGGATAATTACTTGACTCATTGGAAAGAATTCATAAAAAGACAGAGCAAACTAGAATGCTATTTGGCCCTAAACAGAGAGTACATAGTGGCAGAATACCTGACCACTGTGACTGACCCAAATTAAGGAAATCTTTGACTATGTACAGACTCAGTGAGCATAGCCTTGCTATTGAGAAAGGCCACCGAAGGCAGACCTGGCTTTCAAGAGAAGACAGGCTTTGTGCTCACTGCCCACAAAATGAGGTGGAAACTGAGCTGCACTTCCTAACCTCCTGCCAAATGTATGACCATATTAGAGACACATATTTCCTTCAGAAAACTCACATCTACTGGGTGAAATACCACAGTGTGCCATCACAGCAGCAAGATTTGTGACCTGTTGCCACAAGAAAAAGGCAACCAGTGAAGAGCAAACACTATTGTAAATACAACCTATATTTATGTTTATTTATTTTCCCTTTTGTCCTTGTATTTGCACATCATTACAACACTGTATATTTACATAATATGACATTTGAAATGTCTTTATTCTTTTGGAAATTTTGTGAGAATCTCTCTCTCTCTACAGTATATCTCTCTCTATGTTTCTCTCTCTGTCTCTCTCTCTCTGTCTTTTTCTGTCTGTCTCTCTCTTTGTCTGTCTCTCTGTCTCTCTCTCTGTCTCTCTCTCTGTCTGTCTGTCTGTCTCTCTGTCTCTCTCTCTGTCTTTTTCTGTCTGTCTCTCTCTTTGTCTGTCTCTCTGTCTCTCTCTCTCTGTCTGTCTGTCTCTCTGTCTCTCTCTCTGTCTCTCTCTCTGTCTGTCTCTCTGTGTCTCTCTCTCTCTCTCTCTGTCTGTCTCTCTGTCTCTCTCTGTCTGTCTCTCTCTCTCTCTCTCTCTCTCTCTGTCTCTCTCTCTCTGTCTGTCTTTCTCTCTCTCTGTCTGTCTGTCTCTCTGTCTGTCTCTCTGTCTCTCTCTCTCTGTCTGTCTCTCTGTCTCTCTCTGTCTGTCTCTCTCTGTCTCTCTCTCTGTCTCTCTCTCTCTGTCTGTCTTTCTCTCTCTCTGTCTGTCTGTCTCTCTCTGTCTCTCTGTCTCTCTCTGTCTGTCTCTCTCTCTCTGTCTGTCTCTCTGTCTCTCTCTCTCTGTCTCTATCACAACAGCTGGTTTAACAGTAGCTGCTATAGGACCATAACCTCTGACTAGAGGGGCTGAGGCGGTGGGGAGAGAACATGATGGAGAGAGCAGAGTGCAGGCAGTACAGCGATAGAGGGAGAGAACGTGTGTGTCTAGCTCACTAACAAGCTGGAAAGAATCAGCTCAATTATTAAAGAGGAGAGAGGAGAAACTCTCACCCATACCTACGCACACACGCACGCACGCACGCACACACACACACACACACACACACACACACACACACACACACACACACACACACACACACACACACACACACACACACACACACACACACACACACACACACACACACACACACACACACACACACACTCCATTCTCTTGCCCTCTCTCATACACACACCTGCACACATAACTCTTCTCTCTCTCTCTCGCTCGCTCTCTCAATACACACACACACTTTAACAGTGTCTCATTTGAGTATTGATTAGACACTGGAAGTCTGAATAGAGATGTGTGACAGTGTTTGTGTGTGGATGCATTTATATTTGTGTGTGTGTGTTCACAGAGAAAAAGATGACGCAGATGATCAGACAGGTGACAGATTATAAAACATTTATAAGTGGTTTATAAGATGTTCATTTGCCATTCCTCTAACATTGTCGCATCATTAACACAACAGTTAAAGGTTCCGTTCATCATTAACACAACAGTTAACGGTTCTAATCCTCAACAACACAACAGTTAACGGTTCCGTTCATCATTAACACAACAGTTAAAGGTTCCGTTCATCATTAACACAACAGTTAACGGTTCTAATCCTCAACAACACAACAGTTAACGGTTCCGTTCATCATTAACACAACAGTTAACGGTTCCGTTCATCAGTAACACAACAGTTAACGGTTCTAATCCTCAACAACACAACAGTTAACGGTTCTAATCCTCAACAACACAACAGTTAACGGTTCCTCAACAACACAACAGTTAACGGTTCTAATCCTCAACAACACAACAGTTAACGGTTCTAATCCTCAACAACACAACAGTTAAAGGTTCTGCTCCTCATTAACACACCAGTTAAAGGTTCTGCTCATGAATTAACACAACAGTTAAAGGTTCTGTTCTAGGAGTTGTAATGATGAATAGTTTTTCCTTTCTCTCCCACTCCTTTTCTTCCTCCCTCTCTCCTCTTTCTCTCCCCTGCCTCTTCACCCCTCTCTACCTCATGTCTCTCACTCCCTCTTCCTCTCAGCTGGAAGGTAGTGCCTGCTGGGATCACACACTTCCTGAGAGGGTGAGAAGGAGAGAGAGAGAGAGAAAAGAGAGAAAGGGAGAAAGGGAGCTATAGAGAGAGAAAGGGAGCGAAAGAGAGAAAGGGAGAGAGAGAGCATTTCCTCAGCGTGAGCTATAGTGAGAGAAGACTGAGGAGAGAGAGAGAGGGAGAGATAAGGGAGGAAGACGGGTGGAGGAGAGGGGGGGGGGAAGATTGATGAATGCACTGCACACTCAGGCTCCTGGAGCGAGGGGGGGGGGGGGGCAGAGAAGGAGGAGGACGGGTGGAGAAAGAGAAGAGAGATAGAGACGGGGTAGAGATGGATTGAGAAAGAGGCTGATTGACTGGCAAGGAGAAGAAGGGGTTCTTATCCTTTCAACAAAGTAATAATCTGCGGGACAGTGCATATGTGTGTGTGTGTAAGTGTGGTTGGTTGGTTGGTTGGTTGGTTGGAGGGGTTATTTACAGTGCCTAGTGAAAATCGAAACACCACTTGCAAAGCACTGAGAGATCCTTAATGAAAACCTGCTCCAGAGCGCTCAGGACCTCAGACTGGGCCGAAGGTTCACCTTCCAACAGGACAACGACCCTGAGCACACAGACAAGACAACGCAGGAGTGGCTTCGGGACAAGTCTCTGAATGTCCTTGAGTGGCCCAGCCAGAGCCCGGACTTGAACCCGATCAAACATCTCTGGAGAGAACTGAAAATATCTGTGCAACAATGCTCCCCATCCAACCTGACAGAGCTTGAGAGGATCTGCAGAGAAGAATGGGAGAAACTCCCCAAATACAGGTGTACCAAGCTTGTAGCATCATACCCAAGAAGACTTGAGGCTGTAATCGCTGCCAAAGGTGCTTCAATAAAGTACTGAGTAAAGGGGTCTGAATACTTATGTAAATGTGATATTTCCGTTTTTTATTTTGACTAAATTTACAAACATTTCTTAAAACCATTTTTAGTTTTGTCATTATGGGGTATTGTGTGTAGATTGATGAGGGAATCATTTTTCAAATTAATTTTAGAATAAGGCTGTAACGTAACAAAATGTGGAAAAAGTCAAGGGGTCTGAATACTTTACCGAAGGTACTGTATGAAGAGGATTAAACAGTATGTAAACATTATTAACGTGACCAGCGTTCAATGACTGTATGTACATAGGGCAGCAGCCTCTAAAGCCTTACTACACGATTTTGGCCCCAATTTAGCTGTCGCAGACCCGTTTTTTGAGATCGGAGACTAAATCCCCACGTCGTTGCCTACTCGAGGCATGCGGCCGTCACCAACACTCGTTTAATGTGAGCGGGTCAGAGACGCAATCTGGGGCTACCGATCTCGTCTTTAAGCAGTCCCAGACATGTTTGATTTTATCAGCACAAAATCTGCAATGCTCTTGTAGTGTGACATGTGCAACCACAAGTTTTGAGAACGGTCAACGATAGCCAATAAGAGCTTGCCAAAGATGAGATGATGACGTTGTTTCGCATCACCCAGAATGTGTAGACTCAAATAAAATTCAATTACATTTTGGAGCAGGAGCGATGACTACTAATAGTATGCGTCTGTACTTGCCTGTAACCAAAGCCAAAGTGTCAAATCATTACAGCTCTGAAGAGCAAAAGCAGTGTTATTCAAGTCAAAGTGTTGGCTAGACATTTCTCCTTTGTATGGCAAGTGTGAATGTCTGACTGAAAATGTTTGAGGCTGCTTTGAGCCAGACAGCATGCTATCGACCATCCTTATGACCAAGTGAAGAGTCTTGTAGTGTGTGACCTCGTGACTCCGTCTGTGCCACTTCATGTAGTGTGTGACCCCGTGACCCCGTCTGTGCCACTTCATGTAGTGTGTGACCCCGTGACCCCGTCTGTGCCACTTCATGTAGTGTGTGACCCCGTGACCCCGTCTGTGCCACTTCATGTAGTGTGTGACCTCGTGACCCCGTCTGTTTCACTTCATGTAGTGTGTGACCCCATGACCCCGTCTGTGCCACTTCATGTACTGTGTGACCCCGTGACCCCGTCTGTGCCACTTCATGTAGTGTGTGACCCCATGACCCCGTCTGTGCCACTTCATGTAGTGTGTGTGCCAACACGTTGGCAAGACAAGAAAAAAAACGACAGGAAAGACGGTCATTTAATGGTAGGATTTTGAAAGTCATGTAGTGTACATCCGGCTTAAGGTGCAGGGTTGAGTACCGGATGGTAGCCGGCTAGTGACAGTGTCTAAGGTGCAGGGTTGAGTACCGGATGGTAGCCGGCTAGTGACAGTGTCTAAGGTTCAGGGTTGAGTACCGGATGGTAGTCGGCTAGTGACAGTGTCTAAGGTTCAGGGTTGAGTACCGGATGGTAGTCGGCTAGTGACAGTGTCTAAGGTTCAGGGTTGAGTACCGGATGGTAGTCGGCTAGTGACAGTGTCTAAGGTTCAGGGTTGAGTACCGGATGGTAGTCGGCTAGTGACAGTGTCTAAGGTGCAGGGTTGAGTACCGGATGGTAGCCGGCTAGTGACAGTGTCTAAGGTGCAGGGTTGAGTACCGGATGGTAGTCGGCTAGTGACAGTGTCTAAGGTTCAGGGTTGAGTACCGGATGGTAGTCGGCTAGTGACAGTGTCTAAGGTTCAGGGTTGAGTACCGGATGGTAGTCGGCTAGTGACAGTGTCTAAGGTTCAGGGTTGAGTACCGGATGGTAGTCGGCTAGTGACAGTGTCTAAGGTTCAGGGTTGAGTACCGGATGGTAGTCGGCTAGTGACAGTGTCTAAGGTGCAGGGTTGAGTACCGGATGGTAGCCGGCTAGTGACAGTGTCTAAGGTGCAGGGTTGAGTACCGGATGGTAGTCGGCTAGTGACAGTGTCTAAGGTGCAGGGTTGAGTACCGGATGGTAGCCGGCTAGTGACAGTGTCTAAGGTGCAGGGTTGAGTACCGGATGGTAGCCGGCTAGTGACAGTGTCTAAGGTGCAGGTTTGAGTACCGGATGGTAGCCGGCTAGGGACAGTGTCTAAGGTGCAGGGTTGAGTACCGGATGGTAGCCGGCTAGTGACAGTGTCTAAGGTGCAGGGTTGAGTACCGGATGGTAGCCGGCTAGGGACAGTGTCTAAGGTGCAGGGTTGAGTACCGGATGGTAGCCGGCTAGTGACAGTGTCTAAGGTGCAGGGTTGAGTACCGGATGGTAGCCGGCTAGTGACAGTGTCTAAGGTGCAGGGTTGAGTACCGGATGGTAGCCGGCTAGTGACAGTGTCTAAGGTGCAGGGTTGAGTACCGGATGGTAGCCGGCTAGTGACAGTGTCTAAGGTGCAGGGTTGAGTACCGGATGGTAGCCGGCTAGGGACAGTGTCTAAGGTGCAGGGTTGAGTACCGGATGGTAGCCGGCTAGTGACAGTGTCTAAGGTGCAGGGTTGAGTACCGGATGGTAGCCGGCTAGTGACAGTGTCTAAGGTTCAGGGTTGAGTACCGGATGGTAGTCGGCTAGTGACAGTGTCTAAGATGCAGGGTTGAGTACCGGATGGTAGTCGGCTAGTGACAGTGTCTAAGGTTCAGGGTTGAGTACCGGATGGTAGTCGGCTAGTGACAGTGTCTAAGGTGCAGGGTTGAGTACCGGATGGTAGTCGGCTAGTGACAGTGTCTAAGGTTCAGGGTTGAGTACCGGATGGTAGCCGGCTAGTGACAGTGTCTAAGGTGCAGGGTTGAGTACCGGATGGTAGCCGGCTAGTGACAGTGTCTAAGGTGCAGGGTTGAGTACCGGATGGTAGCCGGCTAGTGACAGTGTCTAAGGTGCAGGGTTGAGTACCGGATGGTAGCCGGCTAGTGACAGTGTCTAAGGTTCAGGGTTGAGTACCGGATGGTAGCCGGCTAGTGACAGTGTCTAAGGTTCAGGATAGAGTACCGGATGGTAGCCGGCTAGTGACAGTGTCTAAGGTTCAGGGTTGAGTACCGGATGGTATACGGCTAGTGACAGTGTCTAAGGTGCAGGGTTGAGTACCGGATGGTAGCCGGCTAGTGACAGTGTCTAAGGTGCAGGGTTGAGTACCGGATGGTAGTCGGCTAGTGACAGTGTCTAAGGTGCAGGGTTGAGTACCGGATGGTAGTCCGGTATGGTAGACCGAAAAGAGCTTCTAGATATCAGGACAGCGATTACTCACCTCGTACTGGACAAAGATTTTTTCTTTAACGAGTCGGACGCAAAGGATTTACTTCAGACACCCGACAAGGCCCAAATCCCCGTCATTCGCATGAAGAACGGACAGTGATATCGGGGACGTAGGTCGGGGTGCCTTGTGAGGAACCCGACGGCGAGTGAATAATCCCCCTTTTGTAACGATGTGCGCTGAGAGTCGGGAAGCAAGTTCAGGGAGTCAGCGTTCTAATAAATAAACACAACATAATCCAAAAACAAGAAAACACGAAGAACACACAGACGAGACACAGGAACAGAAACTATGATGACTGGGGAAGGAACCAAAGGGAGTGACATATATAGGGAAGGTAATCAAGGAGGTGATGGAGTCCAGGTGAGTGTCATAATGCGCTGATGCACTTAACGATGGTGACAGGTGTGCCCCATAACGAGCAGCCTGGTGACCTGGAGGCCGGAGAAGGAGCACACGTGACACCTTTACTATCAGTCCTATTAGTCAAGGTGCAATCATTGGATAATGAAATGGATGAGCTCCGATTTAAGACTATCCTACCAACGGGACATTAAAAACTGTAATATCTTATGTTTCACCGAGTCGTGGCTGAACGACGACATGGATAACATACAGCTGGCTGGGTTTTCAGTACAACGGCAAGACAAGGGGTGGAGGTCCGTGTTTATTTGTAAATAACAGCTGGTGCACTAAATCTAATATTAAGGAAGTCTCAAGGTTTTGCTCGCCTGAGTTAGAGTATCACATGATAAGCTGTAGACCACACTATTTACCAAGAGAGTTTTCATCTATATTTTTCGTAGATGTCTATTTACCACCATAAACCGATGCTGGCACTAGGGACGGCACTCAACGAGCTGTATAAAGCCATAAGCAAACAAGAAAATGCTCATCCACAGGAGGCGCTCCTAGTGGCCGGGGACTTTAATGCAGGGAAACTTAAATCCGTTTTACCTCATTTCTGCCAGCATGTTAAATGTGCAACCAGAGGGAAAAAACTCTAGACCACCTTTACTCCACACACAGAGACGCGTACAAAGCTCTCCCTCGCCCTCCATTTGCCAAATCTGACCATAACTCTATCCTCCTGATTCTTGCTTACAAGCAAAATCTAAAGCAGAAAGTATCAGTGACTCAGTCAATAAGGAAGTGGTCAAATGACGCAGATGCTAAGCTACAGGACTGTTTTGCTAACACAGACTGGAATATGTTCCGGGATTCTTCTGATGGCATTGAGGAGTACACCACATCAGTCACTGGCTTCATCAATAAGTGTATCGATGACGTCATTCCCACAGTGACCGTACGTACATACCCCAAACAGAAGCCATGGATTACAGGCAACATCTGCACTGAACTAAAGGGTAGAGCTTCTGCTCTCAAGGAGCGGGACTCTAACCCGGACGCTTATAAGAAATCCCACTATGCCCTACGACGAACCATCAAACAGTTAAAGCGTCAATACAGGACTAAGATTGAATCGTACTACACCGGCTCCGATACTCGTCGAATGTGGCAGGACTTGTAAAATATTACGGACTAGAAAGGGAAGCACAGCCGCGAGCTGCCCAGTGACACGAGCATACCAGATGAGCTAAATAACTTCTCTGCTCGCTTCGAGGCAAGCAACACTGAAGCATGCATGAGAGCATCAGCTGTCCCGGACGACTGTGTGATCACACTCTCCGTAGCCGATTTGAGTAAGACCTTTAAACAGGTCAACAGACGGATTACCAGGACGTGTACTCTGAACATGCGCTGACCAACTGACAAGTGTCTTCACTGACATTTTCAACCTGTCCCTGACCGAGTCTATAATACCAACATGTTTCAAGCAGACCACCATAGTCCGTGTGCCCAAGAAAACCAACGAAATCTGCCTAAATGACTACCGACCCGTAGCACTCACGTCTATAGCCATGAAGTGCTTTGAAAAGCTGGACATGGCTCACATCAACACCATTATCCCAGAAACCCTAGACCCACTTCAATTTGCATACCGGCCCAACAGATCCACAGATGATGCAATCTCTATTGCACTCCACACTGCCCTTTCCCACCTGGACAAAAGGAACACTTATGTGAGAATGCTATTAATTGACTACAGCTCAGCGTTCAACACCATAGTGTCCTCAAAGCTCATCACTAAGCTAAGGATCCTGGGACTAAACACCTCCCTCTGCAACTGGATCCTGGACTTCCTGACGGGCCGCCCCCAGGTGGTGAGGGTAGGTAGCAACACATCTGCCACACTGATCTTCAAAACTGGAGCTCCCCAGGGGTGCCTGCTCAGTCCTCAGTATTTTCCTGGCAACACTCTGCCAGGGCTCTCACCTCCTCCCTGTAGGCTGTTTCGTCGTTGTTGGTAACCAGGCCTACCACTGTTGTGTGATCAGCAAACTTGATGATTGAGTTGGAGGCGTGCGTGGCCACGTAGTCATGGGTGAACAGGGAGTACAGGAGGGGGCTGAGCATGCACCCTTGTGGCGCCCCAGTGTTTAGGATTAGCGTGCTGGTGGTGTTGTTTTCTACCTTCACCACCTGGGGTCGGCCCATCAGGTAGTCCAGGACCCAGTTGCACAGGGAGGGGTTCAGACCCAGGGCCTTGAGCTTAGGGGTGAGCTTGCAGGGCACTATGATGTTGAACGCTGAGCTATAGTCGATGAACAGCATTCTTACATATGTATTCCTCTTGTCCAGATGGGATAGGGCAGTGTGCAGTGTGATAGTGATTGCGTCTACCGTGGATCTGTTGGGCCGGTATGCAAATTGAAGTGGGTCTAGGGTGACAGGTAAGGTGGAGGTGATATGATCCTTGACTAGTCTCTCAAAGCACTTCATGATGACAGAAGTGAGTGCTACGGGGCGATAGTCATTTAGTTCAGTTACCTTAGCTTTCTTGGGTACAGGAACAATGGTGGATGTCTTGAAGCAAGTGGGGACAGCAGACTGGGATAGGGAGAGATCACGTGATTATATCTTGCTGTGTGTGTTCTTGAGTGGGTGTGTGTTCTCTGGTGAGTGTGTGTGTGTGTGTGTGTGTGTGTGTGTGTGTGTGTGTGTGTGTGTGTGTGTGTGTGTGTGTGTGTGTGTGTGTGTGTGTGTGTGTGTGTGTGTGTGTGTGTGTGTGTGTGAGACTGGCTGTCAGTACCTACAGTTGAAATGTTCACAAGGCGGCCATTGTTGTTCAAACAGCCAGCAGCCTTCTCCTTGGCAACCGGAGCTGCAGCAGTAACCCACGGCAACTGTGGAACAGGGGGAGGAGTCAGGAAGTCATGCCGCAGCACAGAGGCCCCTCTCCAAAACACTGGCCTCAAGGTCTGTGTATTGTGTGTGTGTGTGTGTGTGTGTGTGTGTGTGTGTGTGTGTGTGTGTGTGTGTGTGTGTGTGTGTGTGTGTGTGTGTGTGTGTGTGTGTGTGTGTGTGTGTGTGTGTGTGTGTGTGTGTGTGTGACTGTGTCATGTGTGTGCATTGTGTGTGTTTGTACTGTGCGTGTACGTGTACGTGCATGTGTGTGTGCACTCCTGGCTGCTCCCAGCTGTCGCTGTTGGTCACATGACCTGACTGAGGGGTGGCCATCAGCAGAGCCAGGAAACTGTCTTGAGGAGAGAGAGAGAGAGAGAGGAAGGAGAAGAGGTGGGGGAAGGAAAAAAGGGGCAGGCAAAAGAGGAGAGTGAGGGAGGGGGGGATGAGGAGATGGGGAGAGGGAGGGGGATGAGGGGAGATGGGGAGATGGAGGGTGAGGGAGGGGTGGTGGGGGAGAAGGAGAAGAGGTAGAGAGAGAGAGGGCGATAGGTAGTGAGGAAGTGAGGTAGAGAGGTAGTGAGGTAGAGAGGTAGAGAGGGAGAGAGGTAGTGAGGGAGAGAGGTAGAGAGGTAGTGAGGGAGAGAGGTAGAGAGGTAGTGAGGGAGAGAGGTAGAGAGGTAGTGAGGTAGAGAGGGAGAGAGGTAGTGAGGGAGAGAGGGAGAGAGGTAGTGAGGTAGAGAGGTAGTGAGGTAGAGAGGTGGTGAGGGAGAGAGGTAGTGAGGTAGAGAGGTAGTGAGGGAGAGAGGTAGTGAGGTAGTGAGGTAGAGAGGTAGTGAGGTAGAGCGGTAGTGAGGGAGATAGGTAGAGAGGTAGTGAGGGAGAGAGGTAGCGAGGTAGTGAGGTAGAGAGGTAGTGAGGGAGAGAGGTAGTGAGGTAGTGAGGTAGAGAGGTAGTGAGGTAGTGAGGTAGTGAGGTAGAGAGGTAGTGAGGTAGAGCGGTAGTGAGGGAGATAGGTAGAGAGGTAGTGAGGGAGAGAGGTAGCGAGGTAGTGAGGTAGAGAGGTAGTGAGGGAGAGAGGTAGTGAGGTAGTGAGGTAGAGAGGTAGTGAGGTAGTGAGGTAGTGAGGGAGAGAGGTAGTGAGGTAGTGAGGTAGCGAGGTAGTGAGGTAGAGCGGTAGTGAGGGAGATAGGTAGAGAGGTAGTGAGGTAGAACGGTAGTGAGGGAGATAGGTAGAGAGGTAGTGAGGGAGAGAGGTAGCGAGGGACAGGTAGTATATTCGGTTCTTCTTGTCTTCATATAACTACAGCATGTAGGTTCCTGCAGAAACAACATTACAGAGAGAGAAGGGGAGATTAGCCCTACACCCTAGCCCCTAGCTTTTATATACTTCCCCCTACACCCTAGCCCCTAGCTTTTATATACTTCCCCCTATGCCCTACACTCTAGCCCCTAGCTTTAATATACTACCCCCTACACCCTACACCCTAGCGCCTAGCTTTTATATACTTCCCCCTATGCCCTACACCCTAGCCCCTAGCTTTTATATACTTCCCCCTATGCCCTACACCCTAGCCCCTAGCTTTAATATACTTCCTCCTAGCCCCTACACCCTAGCGCCTAGTCACACCTTTGTAGTGCTCCACCAGCTGTTGCACAGTGTCAAACTGTGTGCGTGTTGTTATGTAATATCCTCCACTGTCCAGCTTCCTGATCTTATAATGCTTGACATGGTCACCTTTACCATCATCCCAGTCACAGATAGACAGAGAGTAGGCACCTGGAGATAGGAGAGAGAGAGAGGGGAGGGAGAGAGAGAGAGGGGGGAGGGAGAGAGAGACAGAGAGACAGAACTGCACGTCAGAAATCAGCTCAATGTAATTGAAGAATCCATAGACTGTAACCACTTCTGGGAAAATTGGAAAACACTAAACAAACAACAACACGAAGAGTTATCTATTCAAAACGGAGATGTGTGGATAAACCACTTCTCCAATCTTTTTGACTCTATAACAAAGAACAAACAGCAAAACATATGCATGATCAAATACAAATCTTAGAATCAACTATTAAAAACTACCAGAACCCAATGGATTCGCCAATTACATTGAATGAACAACAGGACAAAATACAAACCCTCCAACCCAAAAGGCCTCTGGTGTTGATTGTGTCCTCAATGAAATTATAAAATATACAGACCACAAATTCCAATTGGCTATACTTAAACTCTTTAACATCATCCTCAGCTCTGGCATTCTCCACAATATTTGGAACCAAGGACTGATCACCCCAATCGACAAAAGTGGAGACAAATTTGACCCCAATAACTACCGTGGGATATGCGTCAACAGCAACCTTGGGAAAATTCTCTGCATTATCATTAACAGCAGACTCGTACATTTCCTCAATGAAAACAATGTACTGAGCAAATGTCAAATTGGCTTTTTTCCAAATTACCGTACAACAGACCACGTATTCACCCTACACACCCTAATTGACAAACAAACAAACCAAAACAAATTCTGTCCTCAACCAAGGAGGGCCTACATCAGCACCTAGATCTTCCACACAGATTCTGTCAGACCTGGGCCCTGACAGTGAATCTCAGTAAGACAAAAATAATGGTGTTCCAAAAAAGGTCCAGTTGCCAGGACCACGAATACAAATTCCATCTAGACACCGCTGCCCGAGAGCACACAAAAAACTATACATACCTCGGCCTAAACATCAGCACCACAGGTAACTTCCACAAAGCTGTGAACGATCTGAGAGACAAGGCAGGGAGGGCCTTCTATGCCATCACAAGGAACATAAAATTTGACATACCAATTAGGATTTGGCTAAAAAATACTGGAATCGGTTATAGAACCCATTGCCCTTTGTGGTTGTGAGGTCTGGGGTCCGCTCACCAACCAAGAATTCACAAAATGGGACAAACACCAAATTGAGACTCTGCATGCAGAATTCAGGAAAAAATTTCCTCTGTGTACAACGTAAAACACAGAATAATGCATGCAGAGCAGAATTAGGCCGATACCCGCTAATTATCAAAATCCAGAAAAGAGACGTTAAATTCTACAACCACCTAAAAGGAAGCGATTCCCAAACCTTCCATAACAAAGCCATCACCTACAGAGAGATGAACCTGGAGAAGAGTCCCCTAAGCAAGCTGGTCCTGGGGATCTGTTCACAAACACAAACAGACCCCACAGAGCCCCAGGACAGCAACACAATTAGACCAACCAAATCATGAGAAAACAAAGAGATAATTACTTGACTCATTGGAAAGAATTAACAAAAAGACAGAGCAAACTAGAATGCTATTTGGCCCTAAACAGAGAGTACACAGTGGCAGAATACCTGACCACTGTGACTGACCCAAACTTAAGGAAAGCTTTGACTATGTACAGACTCAGTGAGCATAGCCTTGCTATTGAGAAAGGCCGCCGTAGGCAGACCTGGCTCTCAAGAGAAGACAGGCTATGTGCACACTGCCCACAAAATGAGGTGGAAACTGAGCTGCACATCCTAACCTCCTGCCCAATGTATGACCATATTAGAGACACATATTTCCCTCAGATTACACAGACACACAATTTTTTTTCAACAATCCCAATTTTGATAAACTCCCATATCTATTGAAATACCACAGTGTGCCATCACAGCAGCAAGATTTGTGACCTGTTGCCACAAGAAAAGGGCAACCAGTGAAGAACAAACACCATTGTATATACAACCTATATTTATGTTTATTTATTTTCCCTTTTGTACTTTAACTATTTGCACAAAATATGACATTTGAAATGTCTTTATACTTTTGGAACTTTTGTGAGTGTAATGTTTACTGTTCATTTTTTATTGTTTATTTCACTTTTGTTTATTATCTACTTCACTTGCTTTGGCAATGTTAACACATGTTTCCCATGCCAATAAAACCCTTAAAATGAAATTGAATTGAATTGAGAGAGATGTAAACTGAGCCAGTGTAGTCTAGTGTTTGTTTAATGTGTGAATTAACATGTATTGTGTATGAAATGTGTGTGCACGTGTGTGTGCATGCATATGTGTGTGTGTGTGTGTGTGTGTGTGTGTGTGTGTGTGTGTGTGTGTGTGTGTGTGTGTGTGTGTGTGTGTGTGTGTGTGTGTGTGTGTGTGTGTGTGTGTGTGTGTGTGCATGCGTGCGTGCGCGTGCGTGCGTGTGTGTGTGTTTGTGTGTGTGTGTGCTCTTGGCAGGAGGTAGTGTTGAACACAGACTGATGATGAAGATCATTAGGAATTTCCTGCAGCTGGGGATGAGAGAGAGGAGGAGGAAGAGAGGAAAGGGAAGGAGAGGGAAACATAGCTGAGGGAGAGAGGTGGAAGAGTGAGGGTAGGGAGAGAAAGAGAGCATTTAGCGAAGGAGAGGTGCGGGGTACTGGGTCGGAGTTGGGTGGGCGGCTAGAAGGGGGTGGTAGAGGGCAAGGGATGAGAGGGGGATTAGAGTACTTACTCTGGTTCCTCAGTGATAGTTGTAGTAAACTGTAGTTCCTCAGTGATAGTTGTAGTAAACTGTAGTTCCTCAGTGATAGTTGTAGTAAACTGTAGTTCCTCAGTGATAGTTGTAGTAAACTGTAGTTCCTCAGTGATAGTTGTAGTAAACTGTAGTTCCTCAGTGATAGTTGTAGTAAACTGTAGTTCCTCAGTGATAGTTGTAGTAAACTGTAGTTCCTCAGTGATAGTTGTAGTAAACTGTAGTTCCTCAGTGATAGTTGTAGTAAACTGTAGTTCCTCAGTGATAGTTGTAGTAAACTGTAGTTCCTCAGTGATAGTTGTAGTAAACTGTAGTTCCTCAGTGATAGTTGTAGTAAACTGTAGTTCCTCTGCGATAGTTGTAGTAAACTAGTTCCTCAGTGAATTCTCTTTGATTATAATCACAGCCGCGTATATTCCCCCCCAAGCAAACACATCGATGGCCCTGGACGAACTTCATTTGACTTTATGTAAAATGGAAACCACATATCCCGAGGGTGCATTCATTGTAGCTGGGGATTTTAACAAGGCTAATCTGAAAACAAAACTCCCTAAATTCTATCAGCATATCGATTGTGCTACCAGCGCTGGTAAAACCCTGGATCATTGTTATTCTAACTTCCGCGACGCATATAAGGCCCTCCCCCGCCCTCCTTTCGGAAAAGCTGACCACGACTTCATTTTGTTGCTTCCAGCCTATAGACAGAAACTAAAACAGGAAGCTCTCACGCTCAGGTCTGTTCAACGTTGGTCCGACCAATCTGATTCCACGCTTCAAGATTGCTTCGATCACGTGGACTGGGATATGTTCCGCATTGCGTCAAACAACAACATTGACGAATACGCTGATTCGGTGAGCGAGTTTATTAGCAAGTGCATCGGCGATGTCGTACCCACAGCAACTATTAAAACATTCCCCAACCAGAAACCGTGGATTGATGGCAGCATTCGCGAGACACTGAAAGCGCGAACCACTGCTTTTAATCAGGGCAAGGTGACTGGAAACATGACCGAATACAAACAGTGTAGCTATTCCCTCCGCAAGGCAATCAAACAAGCTAAGCGTCACTATAGAGACAAAGTAGAGTCGCAATTCAACGGCTCAGACACGAGAGGTATGTGGCAGGGTCTACAGTCAATCACGGATTACAAAAAGAAAACCAGCCCCGTCGCGGACCAGGATGTCTTGCTCCCAGACAGACTAAACAACTTCTTTGCTCGCTTTGAGGACAATACAGTGCCACTGACACGGCCCACTACCAAAACCTGCGGACTCTCCTTCACTGCAGCCGACGTGAGTAAAACATTTAAACGTGTTAACCCTCGCAAGGCTGCAGGCCCAGACGGCATCCCCAGCCGCGTCCTCAGAGCATGCGCAGACCAGCTGGCTGGAGTGTTTACGGACATATTTAATCACTCCTTATCCCAGTCTGCTGTTCCCACATGCTTCAAGAGGGCCACCTTTGTTCCTGTTCCCAAGAAAGCTAAGGTAACTGAGCTAAACGACTACCGCCCCGTAGCACTCACTTCCGTCATCATGAAGTGCTTTGAGAGACTAGTCAAGGACCATATCACCTCCACCCTACCTGACACCCTATACCCACTCCAATTTGCTTACCGACCCAATAGGTCCACAGACGACGCAATTGCAACCACACTGCCCTAACCCATCTGGACAAGAGGAATACCTATGTGAGAATGCTCTTCATCGACTACAGCTCAGCATTTAACACCATAATACCCTTCAAAATTGTCATCAAGCTCGAGACCCTGGGTCTCGACCCCGCCCTGTGCAACTGGGTACTGGACTTCCTGACGGGCCGCCCCCAGGTGGTGAGGGTAGGAAACAACATCTCCACCCCGCTGATCCTCAACACTGGGGCCCCACAAGGGTGCGTTCTGAGCCCTCTCCTGTACTCCCTGTTCACTCACGACTGCGTGGCCATGCACGCCTCCAACTCAATCATCAAGTTTGCAGACGACACTACAGTTGTAGGCTTGATTACCAACAACGACGAGACGGCCTACAGGGAGGAGGTGAGGGCCCTCGGAGTGTGGTGTCAGGAAAATAACCTCACACTTAACGTCAATAAAACAAAGGAGATGATCGTGGACTTCAGGAAACAGCAGAGGGAGCACCCCCCTATCCGCATCGACGGGACAGTAGTGGAGAGGGTAGTAAGTTTTAATTTCCTCGGCGTACACATCACAGACAAACTGAATTGGTCCACCCACTCAGACAGCGTGGCGAAGAAGGCGCAGCAGCGCCTCTTCAACCTCAGGAGGCTGAAGAAATTTGGCTTGTCACCAAAAGCACTCACAAACTTTTACAGATGCACAATCGAAAGCCTCCTGTCGGGCTGTATCACCGCCTGGTACGGCAACTGCTCCGCCCACAACCGTAAGGCTCTCCAGAGGGTAGTGAGGTCTGCACAACGCATCACCGGGGGCAAACTACCTGCCCTCCAGGACACCTACACCACCCGATGTCACAGGAAGGCCATAAAGATCATCAAGGACAACAACCACCCGAGCCACTGCCTGTTCACCCCGCTATCATCCAGAAGACGAGGTCAGTACAGGTGCATCAATTCAGGGACCGAGAGACTGAAAAACAGCTTCTATCTCAAGGCCATCAGACTGTTAAACAGCCATCACTAACATTTAGTGGCTGCTGCCAACATACTGACTCATCTCTAGCCACTTTAATCATGTAAAAATTGATGTAAAAAATGTATCACTAGCCACTTTAAACAATGCCACTTAATATAATGTTTACATACCCTACATTACTCATCTCATATGTATATGTATATACTGTACTCTATACCATCTACTGCATCTTGCCTATGCCGTTCTATACCATCACTCATTCATATATCTTTATGTACATATTCTTTATCCCTTTACACTTGTGTGTATAAGGTAGTTGTTGTGGAATTGTTAGGTTAGATTACTTGTTAGATATTACTGCATTGTCGGAACTAGAAGCACAAGCATTTCGCTACACTCGCATTAACATCCGCTAACCATGTGTGTATGTGTGACAAAAAAAAAAGTTTTTTGATTTGATTTGATAGTTGTAGTAAACTGTAGTTCCTCAGTGATAGTTGTAGTAAACTGTAGTTCCTCAGTGATAGTTGTAGTAAACTGTAGTTCCTCACTTCCCTTTCCCCCCTTCTCCCTCTCTCTGTCTCCCTTTCTCCCCTTCTCCCTCTCTGTCTTCCTCTCTTTGTCTCCCTCTCTGTCTCCCTTTCTCCCCTTCTCCCTCTCTCTGTCTCCCTCTCTCCCCTTCTCCCTCTCTCTGTCTCGCTCTCTCCCCTTCTCCCTCTCTGTCTTCCTCTCTTTGTCTCCCTCTCTGTCTCCCTTTCTCCCCTTCTCCCTCTCTCTGTCTCCCTCTCCCCTTCTCTCTCTGTCTTCTTCTCTTTGTCTCCCTCTCTGTCTCCCTTTCTCCTTTTTCTCCCTCTCTTGTCTCTCTCTCTCCCCTTCTCCCTCTCTCTGTCTCTCTCTCATCCCTTCTCCCTCTCTCTGTCTCGCTCTCTCCCCTTCTCCATCTCTCCCCTTCTCCCTCTCTTTGTCTCCCTCTCTGTCTCCCTCTCTCCCCTTCTCCCTCTCTCTGTCTCGCTCTCTCCCCTTCTCCCTCTCTGTCTTCCTCTCTTTGTCACCCTCTCTGTCTCCCTTTCTCCCCTTCTCCCTCTCTCTGTCTCCCTCTCTCCCCATCTCCCTCTCTCTGTCTCCCTTTCTCCCTCTCTCCCCTTCTCTCTGTCTTCCTCTCTTTGTCTCCCTCTCTGTCTCCCTTTCTCCCCTTCTCCCTGTCTCTGTCTCCCTCTCTCCCCTTCTCCCTCTCTCTGTCTCACTCTCTCCCCTTCTCCCTCTCTGTCTTCCTCTCTTTGTCTCCCTCTCTGTCTCCCTCTCTGTCTCCCCTTCTCCCTCTCTCTGTCTCCCTCTCCTCTTCTCTCCCTCTCCCCTTCTCCCCTTCTCTCTCTGTCTTCCTCTCTTTGTCTCCCTCTCTGTCTCCCTTTCTCCCTTTCTCCCTCTCTTGTCTCTCTCTCTCCCCTTCTCCCTCTCTGTCTCTCTCTCATCCCTTCTCCCTCTCTCTGTCTCGCTCTCTCCCCTTCTCCCTCTCTTTGTCTCCCTCTCTCCCTCTCTTGTCTCTCTTTCTCCCCTTCTCCCTCTCTGTCTTCCTCTCTTTGTCTCCCTCTCTCTCTCCCTTTCTCCCCTTCTCCCTCTCTCCATCTCTTGTCTCTCTCTCTCCCCTTCTCCCTCTCTCTGTCTCTCTCTCTCCCCTTCTCCCTCTCTCTCTGTCTCTCTCTCTCCCCTTCTCCCTCTCTTTGTCTCCCTCTCTCCCTCTCTTGTCTCTCTTTCTCCCCTTCTCCCTCTCTGTCTTCCTCTCTTTGTCTCCCTCTCTCTCTCCCTTTCTCCCCTTCTCCCTCTCTCCATCTATTGTCTCTCTCTCTCCCCTTCTCCCTCTCTCTGTCTCTCTCTCTCCCCTTCTCCCTCTCTCTGTCTCTCTCTCTCCCCTTCTCCCTCTCTCTGTCTCTCTCTCTCCCCTTCTCCCTCTCTCTGTCTCTCTCTCTCCCCTTCTCCCTCTCTCTGTCTCTCTCTCTCCCCTTCTCCCTCTCTCTGTCTCTCTCTCTCCCCTTCTCCCTCTCTCTGTCTCTCTCTCTCCCCTTCTCACTCTCTCTGTTTCTCTCTCTCCCCTTCTCCCTCTCTTTGTCTCCCTCTCTCCCTCTCTTGTCTCTCTTTCTCCCCTTCTCCCTCTCTGTCTTCCTCTCTTTGTCTCCCTCTCTCTCTCCCTTTCTCCCCTTCTCCCTCTCTCCATCTCTTGTCTCTCTCTCTCCCCTTCTCCCTCTCTCTGTCTCTCTCTCTCCCCTTCTCCCTCTCTCTGTCTCTCTCTCTCCCCTTCTCCCTCTCTCTGTCTCTCTCTCTCCCCTTCTCCCTCTCTCTGTCTCTCTCTCTCCCCTTCTCCCTCTCTCTGTCTCTCTCTCTCTCCCCTTCTCCCTCTCTCTGTCTCTCTCTCTCCCCTTCTCCCTCTCTCTGTCTCTCTCTCTCCCCTTCTCCCTCTCTCTGTCTCTCTCTCATCCCTTCTCCCTCTCTCTGTCTCTCTCTCCCCTTCTCCCTCTCTCGGTCTCTCTCTCATCCCTTCTCCCTCTCTCTGTCTCTCTCTCTCCCCTTCTCCCTCTCTCTGTCTCTCTCTCTCCCCTTCTCCCTCTCTCTGTCTCTCTCTCTCCCCTTCTCCCTCTCTCTGTCTCTCTCTCTCCCCTTCTCCCTCTCTCTGTCTCTCTCTCTCCCCTTCTCCCTCTCTCTGTCTCTCTCTCTCCCCTTCTCCCTCTCTCTGTCTCTCTCTCTCCCCTTCTCCCTCTCTCTGTCTTTCTCTCCCCTTCTCCCTCTCTCTGTCTCTCTCTCTCCCCTTCTCCCTCTCTCTCTCCCCTTCTCCCTCTCTCTCTCCCCTTCTCCCTCTCTCTGTCTCTCTCTCTCCCCTTCTCCCTCTCTCTGTCTCTCTCTCTCCCCTTCTCCCTCTCTCTGTCTCTCTCTCCCCTTCTCCCTCTCTCTGTCTCTCTCTCTCCCCTTCTCCCTCTCTCTGTCTCTCTCTCTCCCCTTCTCCCTCTCTCTGTCTCTCTCTCTCCCCTTCTCCCTCTCTCTGTCTCTCTCTCTCCCCTTCTCCCTCTCTCTGTCTCTCTCTCTCCCCTTCTCCCTCCCTCTCTCTGTCTCTCTCTCTCCCCTTCTCCCTCTCTCTGTCTCTCTCTCATCCCTTCTCCCTCTCTATGTCTCTCTCTCCCCTTCTCCCTCTCTCTGTCTCTCTCTCATCCCTTCTCCCTCTCTCTGTCTCTCTCTCTCCCCTTCTCCCTCTCTCTGTCTCTCTCTCTCCCCTTCTCCCTCTCTCTGTCTCTCTCTCCCCTTCTCCCTCTCTCTGTCTCTCTCTCTCCCCTTCTCCCTCTCTCTGTCTCTCTCTCTCCCCTTCTCCCTCTCTCTGTCTCTCTCTCATCCCTTCTCCCTCTCTCTGTCTCTCTCTCACCTTCTCCCTCTCTCTGTCTCTCTCTAATCCCTTCTCCCTCTCTCTGTCTCTCTCTCTCCCCTTCTCCCTCTCTCTGTCTCTCTCTCATCCCCTTCTCCCTCTCTCTGTCTCTCTCTCATCCCTTCTCCCTCTCTCTGTCTCTCTCTCTCCCCTTCTCCCTCTCTCTGTCTCTCTCATCCCTTCTCCCTCTCTCTGTCTCTCTCTCTCCCCTTCTCCCTCTCTCTGTCTCTCTCTCATCCCCTTCTCCCTCTCTCTGTCTCTCTCTCTCCCCTTCTCCCTCTCTCTGTCTCTCTCTCTCCCCTTCTCCCTCTCTCTGTCTCTCTCTCTCCCCTTCTCCCTCTCTCTGTCTCTCTCTCTCCCCTTCTCCCTCTCTCTGTCTCTCTCTCTCCCCTTATCCCTCTCTCTGTCTCTCTCTCTCCCCTTCTCCCTCTCTCTGTCTCTCTCTCATCCCTTCTCCCTCTCTCTGTCTCTCTCTCCCCTTCTCCCTCTCTCTGTCTCTCTCTCCCCTTCTCCCTCTCTCTGTCTCTCTCTCCCCTTCTCCCTCTCTCTGTCTCTCTCTCTCCCCTTCTCCCTCTCTCTGTCTCTCTCTCTCCCCTTCTCCCTCTCTCTGTCTCTCTCTCTCCCCTTCTCCCTCTCTCTGTCTCTCTCTCTCCCCTTCTCCCTCTCTCTGTCTCTCTCTCTCCCCTTCTCCCTCTCTCTGTCTCTCTCTCTCCCCTTCTCCCTCTCTCTGTCTCTCTCTCTCCCCTTCTCCCTCTCTCTGTCTCTCTCTCTCCCCTTCTCCCTCTCTCTGTCTCTCTCTCTCCCCTTCTCCCTCTCTCTGTCTCTCTCTCTCCCCTTCTCCCTCCCTCTCTCTGTCTCTCTCTCTCCCCTTCTCCCTCTCTCTGTCTCTCTCTCTCCCCTTCTCCCTCTCTCTGTCTCTCTCTCCCCTTCTCCCTCTCTCTGTCTCTCTCTCTCCCCTTCTCCCTCTCTCTGTCTCTCTCTCTCCCCTTCTCCCTCTCTCTGTCTCTCTCTCATCCCTTCTCCCTCTCTCTGTCTCTCTCTCACCTTCTCCCTCTCTCTGTCTCTCTCTCATCCCCTTCTCCCTCTCTCTGTCTCTCTCTCATCCCTTCTCCCTCTCTCTGTCTCTCTCTCATCCCTTCTCCCTCTCTCTGTCTCTCTCTCTCCCCTTCTCCCTCTCTCTGTCTCTCTCTCATCCCCTTCTCCCTCTCTCTGTCTCTCTCTCATCCCTTCTCCCTCTCTCTGTCTCTCTCTCTCCCCTTCTCCCTCTCTCTGTCTCTCTCTCCCCTTCTCCCTCTCTCTGTCTCTCTCTCTCCCCTTCTCCCTCTCTCTGTCTCTCTCTCTCCCCTTCTCCCTCTCTCTGTCTCTCTCTCATCCCTTCTCCCTCTCTCTGTCTCTCTCTCACCTTCTCCCTCTCTCTGTCTCTCTCTAATCCCTTCTCCCTCTCTCTGTCTCTCTCTCTCCCCTTCTCCCTCTCTCTGTCTCTCTCTCATCCCCTTCTCCCTCTCTCTGTCTCTCTCTCATCCCTTCTCCCTCTCTCTGTCTCTCTCTCTCCCCTTCTCCCTCTCTCTGTCTCTCTCATCCCTTCTCCCTCTCTCTGTCTCTCTCTCTCCCCTTCTCCCTCTCTCTGTCTCTCTCTCATCCCCTTCTCCCTCTCTCTGTCTCTCTCTCTCCCCTTCTCCCTCTCTCTGTCTCTCTCTCTCCCCCTTCTCCCTCTCTCTGTCTCTCTCTCTCCCCTTCTCCCTCCCTCTCTCTGTCTCTCTCTCTCCCCTTCTCCCTCTCTCTGTCTCTCTCTCTCCCCTTCTCCCTCTCTCTGTCTCTCTCTCCCCTTCTCCCTCTCTCTGTCTCTCTCTCTCCCCTTCTCCCTCTCTCTGTCTCTCTCTCTCCCCTTCTCCCTCTCTCTGTCTCTCTCTCTCCCCTTCTCCCTCTCTCTGTCTCTCTCTCTCCCCTTCTCCCTCTCTCTGTCTCTCTCTCTCCCCTTCTCCCTCTCTCTGTCTCTCTCTCTCCCCTTCTCCCTCTCTCTGTCTCTCTCTCTCCCCTTCTCCCTCTCTCTGTCTCTCTCTCTCCCCTTCTCCCTCTCTCTGTCTCTCTCTCTCCCCTTCTCCCTCTCTCTGTCTCTCTCTCTCCCCTTCTCCCTCTCTCTGTCTCTCTCTCTCCCCTTCTCCCTCTCTCTGTCTCTCTCTCTCCCCTTCTCCCTCTCTCTGTCTCTCTCTCTCCCCTTCTCCCTCTCTCTGTCTCTCTCTCTCCCCTTCTCCCTCTCTCTGTCTCTCTCTCTCCCCTTCTCCCTCTCTCTCTCGTCTCTCTCTCTCCCCTTCTCCCTCCCTCTCTCTGTCTCTCTCTCTCCCCTTCTCCCTCTCTCTGTCTCTCTCTCTCCCCTTCTCCCTCTCTCCTGTCTCTCTCTCCCCTTCTCCCTCTCTCTGTCTCTCTCTCTCCCCTTCTCCCTCTCTCTGTCTCTCTCTCTCCCCTTCTCCCTCTCTCTGTCTCTCTCTCATCCCTTCTCCCTCTCTCTCCCTCTCTCTCACCTTCTCCCTCTCTCTGTCTCTCTCTCATCCCTTCTCCCTCTCTCTGTCTCTCTCTCTCCCCTTCTCCCTCTCTCTGTCTCTCTCTCATCCCCTTCTCCCTCTCTCTGTCTCTCTCTCATCCCTTCTCCCTCTCTCTGTCTCTCTCTCATCCCTTCTCCCTCTCTCTGTCTCTCTCTCTCCCCTTCTCCCTCTCTCTGTCTCTCTCTCATCCCCTTCTCCCTCTCTCTGTCTCTCTCTCATCCCTTCTCCCTCTCTCTGTCTCTCTCTCATCCCTTCTCCCTCTCTCTGTCTCTCTCTCATCCCCTTCTCCCTCTCTCTGTCTCTCTCTCATCCCTTCTCCCTCTCTCTGTCTCTCTCTCTCCCCTTCTCCCTCTCTCTGTCTCTCTCTCATCCCCTTCTCCCTCTCTCTGTCTCTCTCTCATCCCTTCTCCCTCTCTCTGTCTCTCTCTCATCCCTTCTCCCTCTCTCTGTCTCTCTCTCTCCCCTTCTCCCTCTCTCTGTCTCTCTCTCATCCCCTTCTCCCTCTCTCTGTCTCTCTCTCATCCCTTCTCCCTCTCTCTGTCTCTCTCTCTCCCCTTCTCCCTCTCTCTGTCTCTCTCTCATCCCTTCTCCCTCTCTATGTCTCTCTCTCCCCTTCTCCCTCTCTCTGTCTCTCTCTCATCCCTTCTCCCTCTCTCTGTCTCTCTCTCTCCCTTCTCCCTCTCTCTGTCTCTCTCTCATCCCTTCTCCCTCTCTCTGTCTCTCTCTCTCCCCTTCTCCCTCTCTCTGTCTCTCTCTCTCCCCTTCTCCCTCTCTCTGTCTCTCTCTCCCCTTCTCCCTCTCTCTGTCTCTCTCTCTCCCCTTCTCCCTCTCTCTGTCTCTCTCTCTCCCCTTCTCCCTCTCTCTGTCTCTCTCTCATCCCTTCTCCCTCTCTCTGTCTCTCTCTCACCTTCTCCCTCTCTCTGTCTCTCTCTCATCCCTTCTCCCTCTCTCTGTCTCTCTCTCTCCCCTTCTCCCTCTCTCTGTCTCTCTCTCATCCCCTTCTCCCTCTCTCTGTCTCTCTCTCATCCCTTCTCCCTCTCTCTGTCTCTCTCTCATCCCTTCTCCCTCTCTCTGTCTCTCTCTCTCCCCTTCTCCCTCTCTCTGTCTCTCTCTCATCCCTTCTCCCTCTCTCTGTCTCTCTCTCCCCTTCTCCCTCTCTCTGTCTCTCTCTCCCCTTCTCCCTCTCTCTGTCTCTCTCTCCCCTTCTCCCTCTCTCTGTCTCTCTCTCTCCCCTTCTCCCTCTCTCTGTCTCTCTCTCTCCCCTTCTCCCTCTCTCTGTCTCTCTCTCTCCCCTTCTCCCTCTCTCTGTCTCTCTCTCTCCCCTTCTCCCTCTGTCTGTCTCTCTCTCTCCCCTTCTCCCTCTCTCTGTCTCTCTCTCTCCCCTTCTCCCTCTCTCTGTCTCTCTCTCTCTCCCCTTCTCCCTCTCTCTGTCTCTCTCTCTCCCCTTCTCCCTCTCTCTGTCTCTCTCTCTCCCCTTCTCCCTCCCTCTCTCTGTCTCTCTCTCTCCCCTTCTCCCTCCCTCTCTCTGTCTCTCTCTCTCCCCTTCTCCCTCTCTCTGTCTCTCTCTCATCCCTTCTCCCTCTCTATGTCTCTCTCTCCCCTTCTCCCTCTCTCTGTCTCTCTCTCTCCCCTTCTCCCTCTCTCTGTCTCTCTCTCCCCTTCTCCCTCTCTCTGTCTCTCTCTCTCCCCTTCTCCCTCTCTCTGTCTCTCTCTCTCCCCTTCTCCCTCTCTCTGTCTCTCTCTCATCCCTTCTCCCTCTCTCTGTCTCTCTCTCACCTTCTCCCTCTCTCTGTCTCTCTCTCATCCCTTCTCCCTCTCTCTGTCTCTCTCTCTCCCCTTCTCCCTCTCTCTGTCTCTCTCTCATCCCCTTCTCCCTCTCTCTGTCTCTCTCTCATCCCTTCTCCCTCTCTCTGTCTCTCTCTCATCCCTTCTCCCTCTCTCTGTCTCTCTCTCTCCCCTTCTCCCTCTCTCTGTCTCTCTCTCATCCCCTTCTCCCTCTCTCTGTCTCTCTCTCATCCCTTCTCCCTCTCTCTGTCTCTCTCTCTCCCCTTCTCCCTCTCTCTGTCTCTCTCATCCCTTCTCCCTCTCTCTGTCTCTCTCTCTCCCCTTCTCCCTCTCTCTGTCTCTCTCTCATCCCCTTCTCCCTCTCTCTGTCTCTCTCTCTCCCCTTCTCCCTCTCTCTGTCTCTCTCTCTCCCCTTCTCCCTCTCTCTGTCTCTGTCTCTCTCTCCCCTTCTCCCTCTCTCTGTCTCTCTCTCTCCCCTTCTCCCTCTCTCTGTCTCTCTCTCTCCCCTTCTCCCTCTCTCTGTCTCTCTCTCTCCCCTTCTCCCTCTCTCTGTCTCTCTCTCATCCCTTCTCCCTCTCTCTGTCTCTCTCTCCCCTTCTCCCTCTCTCTGTCTCTCTCTCCCCTTCTCCCTCTCTCTGTCTCTCTCTCCCCTTCTCCCTCTCTCTGTCTCTCTCTCCCCTCTCCTCTCGTCTCTCTCTCTCCCCTTCTCCCTCTCTCTGTCTCTCTCTCTCCCCTTCTCCCTCTCTCTGTCTCTCTCTCTCCCCTTCTCCCTCTCTCTGTCTCTCTCTCTCCCCTTCTCCCTCTCTCTGTCTCTCTCTCTCCCCTTCTCCCTCTCTCTGTCTCTCTCTCTCCCCTTCTCCCTCTCTCTGTCTCTCTCTCTCCCCTTCTCCGTCTCTCTGTCTCTCTCTCATCCCTTCTCCCTCTCTCTGTCTCTCTCTCTCCCCTTCTCCCTCTCTCTGTCTCTCTCTCTCCCCTTCTCCCTCTCTCTGTCTCTCTCTCTCCCCTTCTCCCTCTCTCTGTCTCTCTCGCTCCCCTTCTCCCTCTCTCTGTCTCTCTCTCTCCCCTTCTCCCTCTCTCTGTCTCTCTCTCTCCCCTTCTCCCTCTCTCTGTCTCTCTCTCTCCCCTTCTCCCTCTCTCTGTCTCTCTCCCCTTCTCCCTCTCTCTGTCTCTCTCTCTCCCCTCTCCCTCTCTCTTTCTGCTTGTTCCTTCCTCCATCTCTTTCATTCTCTCAAACTCACTCACCCTGACTTTATGTCTCTTTCTCCACCCCCTCTCCTTTCCCTGTCTAGCGCTCTCTCTCTGGCTCGCTCATCCTATCTCTCTTATGTCAACCTCTCTCCTTTTCTCTCTCTCTAAACTCATTCAGCCACTCTCTCCCTTTCCCCAATGACTTTCCTCTCTCCGTTTCTGTGTTTTCTCTCTTACTGTTTCTCTCTCTCTCTCTCTCTCTCTCTCTCTCTCTCTCTCTCTCTCTCTCTCTCTCTCTCTCTCTCTCTCTCTCTCTCTCTCTCTCTCTCTCTCTCTCTCTGTGTCAGTGCTGCTGCCTGTCTCTTAGCAACGACTACACACCCGTTAAAGCTTTTCCACACACATCCATAGAGACACACTCACACAAACACACACACACACACACGTACAAACACGCAAACACTCAGACACGCACACACACAAACACTCAGACATGCGCACACACACAAACACACACATACACGCAGTATCTGGATATCTCCTCTGAGTGTTTGTGACATAAAGGCAGATGTAGAGTGATTACATATACAATGACTAGAACTGTTAACTCCTCCCACGTGGATAAATGAATATCTCTACAGCTCATTAACGGCAGACTTCTATTCAATACTATGGTACCAGTGACACGTTAGTGGTCAAGTGTGGCTCGGTTGGTAGAGCATGACGCTTGTGGGTTCGATTCCCGCTGGGTTCACACCCATACAGGAAATTGTACGTGTGACTGTCTCTCTGGATAAAAGTGTCTGCTAACAACGTTATGACATGGAAGACAGATTCATTATTCTCTAGTCATCTCTTCCTGGTGTCTGAAATCAGAAATGGTTCAGGGATCTGATGCTCTGTCTCTCTCAGACTGACAGTCAACAAGTTGTTTCCTAACCCAGTCGTATGGGCCCCAAGCCGTGTCATACCTGTCTCATCTGAACAAGAGAGTCATATGGGCCCCAAGCCGTGTCATACCTGTCTCATCTGAACAAGAGAGTCATATGGGCCCCAAGCCGTGTCATACCTGTCTCATCTGATCAAGAGAGTCATATGGGCCCCACGCCGTGTCATACCTGTCTCATCTGATCGAGAGAGTCATATGGGCCCCAAGCCGTGTCATACCTGTCTCATCTGATCGAGAGAGTCGTATGGGCCCCACGCCGTGTCATACCTGTCTCATCTGATCCAGAGAGTCGTATGGACCCCACGCCGTGTCATACCTGTCTCATCTGATCAAGAGAGTCGTATGGGCCCCAAGCCGTGTCATACCTGTCTCATCTGATCAAGAGAGTCGTATGGGCCCCACGCCGTGTCATACCTGTCTCATCTGATCAAGAGAGTCATATGGGCCCCACGCCGTGTCATACCTGTCTCATCTGATCAAGAGAGTCATATGGGCCCCAAGCCGTGTCATACCTGTCTCATCTGATCAAGAGAGTCATATGGGCCCCAAGCCGTGTCATACCTGTCTCATCTGATCAAGAGGGTCATATGGGCCCCAAGCCGTGTCATACCTGTCTCATCTGATCAAGAGAGTCGTATGGGCCCCAAGCCGTGTCATACCTGT
>NC_092114.1:16270081-16275081 GCF_045679555.1 Salvelinus alpinus | reverse complement strand
TGCAGCCCGCCTCCTCCACCCTCTGCAAACAGAGACAGGCCCCCGGCCATTAGCCCTGCCCATATTGGACCAACACCTCTAGATCTCTCTAAACCCTCAAGAGCTATTGGCCCAAATCCTACAGGCCCTTCTCTTATTGGTCCATCCGGTTCAGACCATTCTACTATTGGCCCAGCCCCTGTAGATCCCTCTCCTGTATCTGTCGAAGGGGAGAGGAAATATGCGCTCCGTAGCTCCGGTCGACCTCGCTTCCCTTGCCAGCTACGCAAGTCCTCCCGCATCCGCCGATCCACCGAGGATGGAGAGAGGAGGGGAGTTAGGGAGAGCGAGAGAGAGGAGGAGATGGCGGAGGAGGAAGAGGAGGAGGAGAAAGAGAGGGTGAGTGTACATGTAAAGGTAGAGCGCCCCACAGTGGAGGAGTGTTTACCTGCAACCTCGAAGCCTGCAGACTCAGCTGTACCTGTAGCACCACACCCTTCACCACACCCTTCAACACGCCCCTCACCACGCCCTACACCACACCCCACCTCTCACTCCGCCCCCCGGCCAGCGCCCAAACCCAGAACTTCAACCAAACCCCAACCTAGACCTTCAACCAACGCCAAACCAAAAACCCAACCCAGACCATCGATGAAAGCCTCGCCTAAATCCTCGCCCAGACCAGCGAACAATCCCAGACCAGCAACCAATCTTTCGCCTTGTCCATCGACCAATACCGTGCCCCAGCCGACAGTGAAGAAGGAGGTGCCTGGTGATCCAGTTCCTAAACAGAAACGGCGGTTCGTTGGTGTAAGTTCAACTGTCAGTGTATTATTAGTCAAAACAACTCAGAAGCCATGTTGTTATTTTGTTGTCTGACATCAACCAGATTTTAACCAGGAAAATAAGGGTTATAAATAATGGTTTTATTGTGTTTGTTTGTGTCTGTTCCCCAGGTGAGGCGTATCGTGGTGAAGGTGGCTCGTATCCCGGTCAACCTCAGCCGACGCCAAAAGAGCTACAAGATCTCCTCCATGGAGACCGTTGTCGGGCCGGAGAGGGGCGGGGCCAGTGGCGAGGGGGGATCGGAGGGAGCTGAGGGGGTCCGAGAGCCAACTGCTCTCCTTCGCATGAAGAACAATGGGAAGAATGTGATGGTCATGTTCCCGCCTGGAGAACTCCCGGTGATCCTGAAACGCAGACGCGGCCGACCTCCCAAACAGGTTGTACCGGGAATGCCAGATAAAACTGGTGGGAATTCCGCCGCTGCCAGTGGGAACGGCGAACCCAAGAAACCTCGTCGGCGCCGGCGGGCCAAGCTCCCATCTCCGCAACCGTCGTACGTGAACGACACCAACGACGTCAAGACAGAGTACGGAGACGTTCTGTCCAAACTGGCGTTCCTAAACCACCAACCGCCTGCCACCGGTCGCTGCTCCCCACCACGCTGCTGGACACCCAGCGAACCGGATAGTTTTCACACGCCGTCCAACAACCCTGGGATCTCCGCCCTGCTCCACCGACTCACAGGGTTCAGACGCAGGGGAGGGAGGGGTGGTGGCGTAGGGGGCAGGGGAGGAGGAGCAGGGGGGGCCGGGTGCGAGGGCTTCAAGAGCTCCTTCAGTGACTTCTTCGAGACGATCGGGAAGAAAAGAAAAGTGACCCCTGCTCTGTCAGAACCAGGGTTACCCAAGAAACGAGGGAAGGGTGGGGGAGGCAGGGGAGGAGGGGTTGCAGGGGGGGAGATGGGGGTTGGAGGTGAGGGGTGGAAGCCGGTGAGAAAACGACGCTCGTGCAAGAATGGGGTTCTGAAGGGGGAGGCAGGAGGGCAGCTGGAGCAAGACTGGTCTAATGGGGGAGGTGTCTGGGGGGAGGAGGGGGGAGGGGAGAGGGAGAGAGGGCCGGGGGCGTACCAGGCCTGTGGCTCCCTGAGGGGGGACTTCCCGCCCTGTGAGGGGGGAAGAGGAGGTGCGTACGGCAGCCCTGGGGGCAGCAGAGGAGGTGGTGATGAAGTGCAGGGTTTGTTCGCTGGGTATTTTCGCTCCCTGCTCGACTCAGACGACTCCTCCGACCTCCTGGATATCTCCTCCTCTCGGCCTGACCCCGGGAAACTTCCTCCCACCCCGGGCTACGACTCCTCCAGCACTGGCCCCGGCCCAGGCCCTCGCTGGTCCCCAGCCTTCCCCAAGCGCAGCCCCAAAGTAGAGGCAAGGGAGAATCAAACCCAGGTCTCTTCGTCCTCCTCTTCCAGACCTCCTTACAGCTACTACCTTTCCCAGAACTCCCCCACGACTTCCTCCTTCCCCAAGTCCACCCCTCCCTCCCTCTCTCTGCCTCGCTCTCCCAGTTCCCCTCATCCCTCCTCCTACGGTCACTACCCGTCTGGCTATTCCTCCTCCTCTCCTGCGGGGGGCAGTGCAGCACCACAGAGACCCACAGACTGCAGCTTTGCAGCCTACGGGGCAGCAGGGCTGGATAAGGCCTCCACAGCCCCCCCCGTGGGCCAGGGTCAGATGGGCTATTCCAATTTTTCCAAGCGTGGATATGGGGGCTACCCTGGGCAGGTTGGACCATCCTCTCCAGGGGGAGGGGGGTATATGGCCATGGCCAAGAACAACCCCTTCCCTTCCTCATCATCTCCAGAGGGTTACAGACACTACCCCTCGAACCAGTGGAACTGCAAGTAAGTAGCTTCAGGTCTAAATTGTCTGGAACCACAGAGTTTGGATTAGAGTACAATCCTACCCTAACTTCTTCTATAGTTGTATGTGTTTGAGATACATAACACCATAACACTAAATCCCTGATCTATAAATCAGTACTAAATAAGTACTTCATAAAGCCCTTCACCATCTGTGCAGTTTTAAGGAAATAGAGTGAATAAAATGTGCTGTGTTTTGCAGGCAGGGCTCCAGTGGCTGGGCGTGGGACAGTCTGGCTCATCATTACCCAGGAGGCTACAGTGACTACGTCACCCCAGGCCCCAGCGAGCCCAAAGACATCCTGGACATCTCCAACTACACCCCCCAGAAGGCCAAGCGACAACCCTTCCTCGAGAACCTATCAGAGTCCTCCTCTGACTCATCCCACCTGGGGTGCACCGGGTCAGGAGGCGGAGTCAGTACCGGAGGTGGGGGCGGAGGCTCGGGTTCAGGTTCCGGAGGTGGGGCTTACAGGCAGGGTGGAGGCAGGGAGTCTCTTCCTATTGGTGGAGAGGGAGGTCAAGGCCAGTCCAGCCTATCAAGTCTGGAGAAGCTGATGATGGACTGGCATGAGAGCGCTTCAGGCCCCTCCTACAACTGGAGCCAGAACGTTCTCTTCCAGGGGCAGGGGAAGCCCGGTCGAGGGCGCAGGAAACGGAATGCTGCCGAACCCCAAACGGAGAAGGAGGGGGGTGGCGGACCAGGACCGGAGCCCACCCCAGACTCTCCCACCAGTCCCCCAGCCCAGACCCAGTCCCACACCTCAACCCAGGGCTCTGGTGCCAAACGCATTGGGATGGGGGGGCGGCAGGGCAGGGGGGCGAGGGGAGGCAGGGGAAGGCTGTGCCCGTCCCCTAGAGAACGCCCCCCAGGGGGGAAGAAGGGTAAGGCTGCTGGGGGTGGGGATGGAGGAGGAGGGGGTACTGCTCAGGGGGGGTTGTTCCAGGAAGGCCTTGACTACTTCAGTGGTGACAGCAGCAGCCTCTCCCCCCTACCTACCCCTGCCCAACACCTTGGCTACCCCCCCGAGCCCTGTGAGTACCCCTCCCCGTCTCCTTACTCCGCCCACCCCTCCACCCCAACCTCAGAGGAGCGCTACCCAGCCCTCTTCCCTGGCGAGGCCTCATCCTCCTCTCTCTCCCCTGGAATGACTTCCACATCCTCCTCCTATCCTCCTAAACCATCCCCTGCTCCTCAGCCTTACCACCCCCCTCTCACCCCTGCTCCTCCCCCCTCCTCCTTCTCCCCGTCCTGCTCCCAATCGCCACGGTTACTGCCCCACTGTGGAACAGCGCTGAGCCCCCTCTATCGTAACCCGGCAACCATCTCCAAGGACCATTTCCCCTCCCAGTATGATTCTCCCAGCTGCTGTAGCTCCCCGTGTTGGTACAGCGGGGCATCGCTCAGTGGCAGCACCAGCCCTCACACTAACACACACAACGCTACACACACACACACTAACACACACAACGCTACACACACACACACTAACACACACGACAACACACACGTACACGCTAATGTGAATCCTCACGCTAGCCCTAACAATCATCCTGATCCTAACGCTACTGCACACCCACACACCAACACACACCCACACACCAACACACCGACACACACCAACACACCGACACACACCAACACACACCCGAACCCCAACCCTCATGGAAACATGAGCCCACACACACACACACACTCCAACCCCAACACCAACCCTCACACACACTCCAACCCCAACACCAACCCTCACAACAACCCCCATAGCAACAAACACCCGCACACCAACACACACCTCCATTCAAACCACAACCAACATCTTCACCCCCACACTCACCCTAACATGCACACAAAGCCCACCCTACACACTAGCCCCCACCCCAACCCTAACCTCTCCCCTCACCCTAACCTCTCCCCTAACCCCCACCCCAACCTCTCCCCCCACTCCCACCCCAACCCTAACCTCTCCCCTCACCCTCACCCCCACCCCAACCCTAACCTCTCAACACACCCCCACCCCAACCCTAACCTCTACCCCCACCCCAACCCTAACCTCTCCCCTCACCCCCACCCTAACCTCTCCCCCCATACTCACTCCCATCCCAACCCCCTGCTTTACGAGGAGCGCCCCTCTCACAGCACGATGCCCCCCCACCCCCACAAACGGGACCTGCCCCCCCACCTCACCTCGGGGCTAAGGTCAGCCCCACTGCAGCTTTCCCCGTACCCCTCCCCCCACCACAAGCCCCCCCAGGCCTCCTTGCCCCATTGTGAGGACATGGGCTACACTGGGACGCACCCTCTCTACCCCCCACAGCCCCC
>NC_092114.1:16215081-16267581 GCF_045679555.1 Salvelinus alpinus | reverse complement strand
AGCAGAAAGAGAGTTCAGATAGGGACATGGCTGATGGGAAATATGGCGTGTGAGAGAAGGAGGGAGAGAGGGGAGGAAAGAGAGGGAGAGATGGAGGAGAGAGAGAGAGAAGGAAGGAGAGAGAGAAAGAGAATGAGGGACATAGAGAGGAGGGAGAGAGAGAGGTAGGAGAGAGGGAGGGATGGAGAGAGGGAGAGAGGAAGGAAGAGAGGAGGGACAGAGAAGGAGGGACAGAGAGGGAGGGAGAGAGAGAAAGAGGGAGAGCGAGAAGGAGGGACAGAGAGAGGGGGGAGAGAGAGAGGGATAGAGAGAGGAGGGACAGACAGAGAGAAGGGGAGGGAGCGAGGGAGAGAAGGAGGGACAGAGAGAGGGGGAGGGAGAGAGAGAAAAGGAGGGAGAGGGGGAAAGAGAGGAAGGGACAGAGAGAGAGAAGGAAGGACAGAGAGAGGGGAGAGAGAGAGGAGGGACAGAGAGAGGGGGGAGAGAGGGAGGGACAGAGAGAGAGAAGGAGGGACAGAGAGAGGGGGGAGAGGGAGGGAGGGAGAGAGGGGGGACAGAGAGGGAGGGACAGAGAGAGAGAAGGAGGGACGGGGAGAGGGAGGGAGGGAGAGAGGGGGGAGAGAGAGGGAGGGACAGAGAGAGGAAGGGACAGAGAGAGAGAAGGAGGGACAGAAAGAGGGGGGAGAGGGAGGGAGGGAGAGAGGAGGGACAGAGAGGAAGAGTGGAAGGTAGTTAGAGAGTGGCACATAGAGAGAGACAGAGAGAGGAAGGGAGAGAGAGAGAGAAGGGAGAAAAGGAGGTAGAGAAAGGACAGGAAAAGGAAAGGACAGGGAAAAAAAAGCTTGACAGGAGTGAAAGAGAGAAAATAAATGTTAGGCTACACATTGTTCTTGAGTACATAATGAGTCTAATCAGTGTAAAATAAATCCTGAGAGGGCCTTTAAACCCCGGGGGCAGTCACGCTTCCCCTCCCCAGGAGATCAAAGAACATAGTCTGCCAATGTGTGTGTGTGTGTGCAGTGATGGGAAAGCGTCTGTGGCTTGTCAATGTTAACTAGCATAGCCATAGCCAATATCTCAGTGCGTCTTAATTTAACCCGTTAATTAATAGTTAATACTAGTTAATACTAGAGAGTCTTGTCTTCCTCTGTCACAGTAAATCAAGAAGAGTTGAAATCACAAGGTTAACATCTTTAGGGTTAAATTGACATTACTATCTTTTCTTTTTACCCCTTTTTCTTCCCTACTTCATGGTTTCCAATTGGTTGTTACAGTCTTGTCTCATCGATGCAACTCCCGTACGGACTCGGGAGAGGTGAAGGTCGAGAGCCGTGCGTCTTTCCGAAACACAACCCAACCAACCCGCACTGCCTTTTGACACAATGCACACTTAACCCAGAAGCCGGCCACACCCAATGTGTCGGAGGAAACACCGTACACCTGGCGACCGTGTCAGCTTGCATGCGCCCGGCCCGGGACATCCCTGTCAGGTTTTGGCCAAGACTGTTCGGGTTTTGGTCACTAGATGTCCCCATTGCACCTTTTTTGTACCTTTTGTTTTTCTTGCTCTATTTATTGTTTGCACCTGTAGGTCATTCCCTTGTTAGTATTTAAAACCCTGTGTGTTCCTCAGTTCCTTGCTCAGTGTTTGTAAGTTAGCACCCAGCCCCAGCCCAAGCCTTGTTTTATACAGAGATTTCTCTTGTTGGATTTTCCAGAGGTTCTCTGGTTTAGTTCTTGTGTATTATTTGAGTAGTCTTTTGAGGTTTGTTTTTCCCTGCTGTTTTTTACCACTTTGTGGAGTTTCTTTTGTATTTTGGAGGATTTCCATTTTGTGCCTTTTGGCTTTATTTTTGGACATTGTGGATTTAGTTTCTTTGCCTGAAGATTTTGTTCTTTAATTAAACCACCATCTCTAGTACTGCTGTGTCTGCCTCATCTTCTGGGTTCTGACGATTATTAGTGACTGTTTCTCGCACCGGGTTCTGACAATCCCTGCCGGCTAAACCCTCCCCTAACCCGGACGACGCTGGGCCAATTGTGCGCTGTCCCATGGGTCTCCCGGTCGCGGCCGGCTGCGACAGAGCCTGGACTCGAAACCAGGATCTCTAGTGGCACAGCTAACAGTGCTATGCAGTGCCTTCGACCACTGCACCACTCGGGAGGCTGTGAATCAGAGTCTCTTAACCCTCAACAGAGTGATACTCTCCCTAGAGTTAGTGCTGATAACTGGAGTTCATTGGGACGGAAGTACTTTTAACTCCGTTAAAGTGACCAGAGACAGGAGAGTTAAATCTCCTCAGATGTTGGAGGGGGCCTCATTGTCATATTTCCCAGGATGCTCTGTTGCAGGTTGATTTTTAGATTATAAAAAATAAATAATTGGGGTCAATATCTGTGTTTTTGCATGTATGTTGATTTTGATCTTATGCTACACAAATATCTAATTTAATTTGTAAGTGGCGGGATTTATTACTTAAATTTACTTAAATGTTGTTCCAGTTTCCATGATGTAGGTTAGTTCATGTAGTTGGTTTCTTCTCTGCTCTAACAGCCATTTTGAACGCAAGTTGTAAGTGTAATGAAGTCCTCCACACTGTGATGAAACATGTAAGACATTACACCTTTTTACTCCTTGAAAGTCGTAAATGATAGAGAACAAATTTACACTGATGGAGTCGATTGTAAAATCAAAACAACACAGAAAAGTGTAAAATTTCAACAGTCCAGGCGATATGTGTAAATGATGTTCGCTTTTGAAAATAAAAGCATGAGCCTTGGTACATGTGTACAGTTTGGCACCCTGAACATTTTCAGATATGGAGTCATCGCAAAAAACTCTCACCCATTTTCCCATTCCGCCATAACCGAACAATGCGTTTTCCGTCATATCTTCTGTACCAAACATAATAACAGAAAAGGTGATGTCTACCCCTGTGTTTCCATGGTCAAGGATTACAATGGTGCCATGCACAACATCAAAAATGCCCCCTGGTGGCCGTGGTGGCACCCTGCACCGGGTGGTAGCCCTATGTACATAGAATCATTGACCACTGGTCACGTTAATAATGTTTAAAACTGTTTTACCCACTTGATATGTATATATTGTATTCTAGTCAAGGCTCATCCTATATAACTACTGCTGTACACCCATTTTCTACTCATATACTGTCAATATGGTCTATACACCCTATTCACATACTGTCTATACACACTATTCACATACTGTCTATATACACTATTCACATACTGTCTATATACACTATTCACATACTGTCTATACTGTCTATATAGACAGTATGTGAATAGTGTATTTAGACAGTATGTGAATAGTGTATTTAGACAGTATGTGAATAGTGTGTATAGACAGTATGTGAATAGTGTGTATTTAGACAGTATGTGAATAGTGTATATAGACAGTATAGACAGTATGTGAATAGTGTATATAGACAGTATGTGAATAGTGTATATAGACAGTATGTGAATAGTGTGTATAGACTATTACACTATTCACATACTGTCTATACACACTATTCACATACTGTCTATACTGTCTATACACACTATTCACATACTGTCTATATACACTATTCACATACTGTCTATACACACTATTCACATACTGTCTATATACACTATTCACATACTGTCTATACTGTCCATACACACTATTCACATACTGTCTATATACACTATTCACATACTGTCTATACACACTATTCACGTACTGTCTATACTGTCTATACACACTATTCACATACTGTCTATATACACTATTCACATACTGTTTATATACACTATTCACATACTGTCTATACTGTCTATATACACTATTCACATGCTGTCTATACACACTATTCACATACTGTCTATACTGTCTATATACACTATTCACATACTGTCTATATACACTATTCACATACTGTATATACACCCTATTCACATACTGTCTATACTGTCTATATACACTATTCACATACTGTATATACTGCCTATATACACTATTCACATACTGTCTATACTGCCTATATACACTATTCACATGCTGTCTATATACACTATTCACATACTGTTTATATACACTATTCACATGCTGTCTATACACACTATTCACATACTGTCTAAATACACTATTCACATACTGTCTATACTGTCTATATACACTATTCACATACTGTCTATATACACTATTCACATACTGTCTATATACACTATTCACATACTGTCTATACTGTCTATATACACTATTCACATACTGTCTATATACACTATTCACATACTGTCTATACTGTCTATACACACTATTCACATACTGTCTAAATATACTATTCACATACTGTCTATATACACTATTCACATACTGTCTATACACCTTATTCACATACTGTCTATACTGTCTATATACACTATTCACATACTGTATATACTGCCTATATACACTATTCACATACTGTCTATACTGCCTATATACACTATTCACATGCTGTCTATATACACTATTCACATACTGTTTATATACACTATTCACATGCTGTCTATATACACTATTCACATACTGTCTATACACACTATTCACGTACTGTCTATACTGTCTATACACACTATTCACATACTGTTTATACACACTATTCACATACTGTCTATACACACTATTCACATACTGTCTATACTGTCTATATACACTATTCACATACTGTCTATACACACTATTCACATACTGTCTATACACACTATTCACATACTGTTTATACACACTATTCACATACTGTCTATATACACTATTCACATACTGTCTATACTGTCTGTATACACTATTCACATGCTCTCTATATACACTATTCACATGCTGTCTATACACACTATTCACATACTGTCTAAATACACTATTCACATACTGTCTATACTGTCTATATACACTATTCACATACTGTCTATATACACTATTCACATACTGTCTATATACACTATTCACATACTGTCTATACTGTCTATATACATTATTCACATACTGTCTATATACACTATTCACATACTGTCTATACTGTCTATACACACTATTCACATACTGTCTAAATACACTATTCACATACTGTCTATATACACTATTCACATACTGTCTAAATACACTATTCACATACTGTCTATACTGTATATACACACTATTCACATACTGTCTAAATACACTATTCACATACTGTCTATATACACTATTCACATACTGTCTAAATACACTATTCACATATTGTATATACACACTATTCACATACTGTCTATACTGTATATACACACTATTCACATACTGTCTATATACACTATTCACATACTGTCTAAATACACTATTCACATACTGTCTATACTGTATATACACACTATTCACATACTGTCTAAATACACTATTCACATACTGTCTATATACACTATTCACATACTGTCTAAATACACTATTCACATATTGTATATACACACTATTCACATACTGTCTATACTGTATATACACACTATTCACATACTGTCTAAATACACTATTCACATACTGTCTATATACACTATTCACATACTGTCTAAATACACTATTCACATACTGTCTATACTGTATATACACACTATTCACATACTGTCTATACTGTCTATATACACTATTCACATACTGTCTATATACACTATTCACATACTGTCTATACTGTCTATATACACTATTCACATACTGTCTATACTGTCTATATACACTATTCACATACTGTCTATACTGTCTATATACAGTAATCCCTCGTTTATCGCGGGGGTTACGTTCCGAAAATGACCCGCGATAAGTGAAATCCGCGAAATAGAAAACTTTTTTTTTTTTTACAATTAGCAACTATTACATGTATACAACTACAGTGACTCACGTGTAGGCCGTTTCGTCGACATTATGGGTTTAGGAGATGTTCGAAATTACAAGATAATTTGGCCAACTTAATGTAAATTTGCCAAGCTGTTTTATGTACGTACACATAACTGCACGAGACGACAAAATGATAGCACAATTCGTAGCATGTTTTGATACAAGAAGCGGGAGTGAGTTTTTAGCGAATCAGAATGCAGAGCACAATGCACCAAAAAAAAAAAAAAAATGCATTATGAAAATCCGCGAAATAGCGAATCCGCGATAAGTGAACCGCGAAGTGGCGAGGGATCACTGTACACTATTCACATACTGTCTATACTGTCTATACACACTATTCACATACTGTCTAAATACACTATTCACATACTGTCTAAATACACTATTCACATACTGTCTATACTGTATATACACACTATTCACATACTGTCTAAATACACTATTCACATACTGTCTATATACACTATTCACATACTGTCTAAATACACTATTCACATATTGTATATACACACTATTCACATACTGTCTATACTGTATATACACACTATTCACATACTGTATATACACACCATTCACATACTGTCTATATACACTATTCACATACTGTCTATATACACTATTCATATACTGTATATACACACTATTCACATATTGTCTATACTGTATATACACACTATTCACATACTGTCTATATACACTATTCATATACTGTATATACACACTATTCACATACTGTTTATACTTTTCACATACTTATATATTTGGACTCTGGTCCAGAAGCTAATTTCCTGCAATTCTCTCCATTTTGCCATGGTGTTTATACTGTGTATTTAAATACTGTATTCTCCACATATCTCATTCTAATATTTATTCTACTGTACATTGTGTTTTAATTACACTGTTTTTAAACATTGAATATATTTATTTAAATACTTGATTCTTGAAATAGCTCAGTCTAATATACAGTGTAAGTCGGATGTTTACATACACTTAGATTGGAGTCATTAAAACTCGTTTTTCACCCACTCTACAAATTTCTTGTTAACAAATTAGAGTTTTGGCAAGTCGGACATCTACTTTGTGCATGACACAAGTCATTTTTCCAACAATTGTTTACAGACAGATTATTTCACTGTATCACAATTCCAGTGGGTCAGAAGTTTACATACACTAAGTTGCCTGTTCCTTTAAACAGCTTGGAAAATTCCAGAAAATGATGTCATGGCTTTAGAAGCTTCTGATAGGCCTAATGACATAATTTGAGTCAATTGGAGGTGTACCTGTGGATGTATTTCAAGGCCTACCTTCAAACTCAGTGCTTCTTTGCTTGACATCATGGGAAAATCAAAAGAAATCTGCCAAGACCTCAGAAAAAAGTTTAAATATTCTCAGAGTTGGGAATTTCATTGGATTTCTTTCCATAGCTTATCATGGCAATCCACCATTAAATAATCATCTGTTTGTGGGTTTCTGATGTTGTACAGGGCACCATTGTAATGATTGATCATCAAAACATATGTGTAGACATCACCTTTTCTGTGCTATCGTGTTTGGTTCAGCAGATATGACCGGTTATGGCGGAATAGCAAAATGGGCACCACGTCTACCAAGAGGCGTTCTTGCGATGGCTTCATATCTGAAAATGTTCAGGTCCACAAACTATACACGTGTACCAAGTTTCAAGCTTTTGTGAAAAAGTTAACATATCACTTCAAATGTAGCAAATAGACGACAAGGGAGTTGATATTCTGTTTTACAGAAAACAGTCAAAACTGCGTCAACACCAAGAAAAGTGAGTCCAGTTTACTCCTAATCAAGTGTTATGTTCTACACTGTAAGTGTTGCGTATTACTCTACAGTAGAGCTATGCAAACACCACAATTGAGTTCATTTGAACACTTTAAGAGAGTGGGGAACACTGCAACAGAGTTAAATCTGTAACACCAGTACAGTGGGACTCATATTAAATCAAATCAAATGTATTTATAAAGCCCTTTTTTACATCAGCTGATATCTCAAAGTGCTGTACAGAAACCCAGCCTAAAACCACAAGCAATGCAGATGTAGAAGCACGGTGACTAGGAGAAATTCCCTAGAAAGGCAGGAACCTAGGAAGAAACCTAGAGAGGAACCAGGCTCTGAGGGGTGGGCCAGTCCTATTAATAGTGTACATTTTACACTTTCCAAGTTAAATGTACACCGTAGATTTTTCTGTGAGGGAGAGGTAGCCTTTGTATTCAGTAGCCAGCCAGTAATACCTTTCTATTCCCTAATCCCCTTGTCAGAAAGTCAGTGGCCTAATAAAAGGCCCTATTTGGGGATTTGTCTGTTTGTCTGTGAGAAACAGGTTGTAAACAGGTTGAGAATAAGGCTAGATGATGTCATCCAACCCCCCCCCCCCACATGTCAATACCACCACTTACGCTTCAATCACACCTACAGTGTCATTGCATTTTGGTACATCAGAATTACATTCATTTCCAATGAAACGTTGCGTTTGCCTTGCAGCATTACGTTGCAGAGGCAGTTGCAGTGCGTTCTGGGTGGTGCATAGGTTGGATTTATGGAACGTATGTGTCAAACTGTAAAACTGTATGCTGTAGACGGCTTGACAGAAATGGTAGCAGAAGGTGAACGTTGAACTGTTGTTGCATTCATATACAGATGAGGCTGCGTACTATTTTGCGCAACGACGCTGTCGGAGGGTTCGAAGCGTCAGCCTGGATTGTGCTTCGTCACTGCTCTGCCCGTCCAGGTCACAGAGCAGGAGAAAAGGAGGGGAGGATGAGGTCGAAGGTCTGTATAGCCCACCGGCTGAAAAGAGGGCAAGAGAAAAGGAAGAGTAGGGGAGGACGAAAAGACAGGGAGGGGGGTTCTTGGAAGCCTCACTCTTTTGTCTAGCTCCCCACAGTTCCACAGCAGTTGACTCCCATGAGACACCGGTCCGGTCTGGTTTGGAAGGAGGACAGAGGCATGAGATGTTCACTGGTTTCCCGGAGGAGGCATGTCAGCCGGTGTCCGCCGGTGACGGTCTGCAGCACGTGCTTCTGCTAATTATGCCGCAATTGCTACTCGACGCACTCCCGCTACAGCTCCTGGTCGTGCACCGGCTGCTATCTGCGCAGGTAGCTCTGGGGCCTTCAAACGGGATCGCCTTCACCGTGACCAGCATAGAACCGGAGAGGCATAGCCACGGGAAGTAGGGGGGCTGAGGGTGCTGCGGCAACTCATGAACAATCTGAATAAAATAAATATATACATTTAAAAAATGAGGTAAAAAAATTGGGCACAAAAGTAGTGCACTGGGCCTTTACTAGTATTAGCGGACTGATATAGACGTCTGTACCTCGGGCGACAAGAAAAATTCAGCGTCTCCACTTTTAATTAATTAAGAACAGTATTTTGCATTATTCAATAGTTGGAATTGTAAGAGTTGTCATTCTAATGGAATCCAGAAAGAAGAAAACCCTGTCCTCTAACATGTACATCAAAAGGTGCAAAGTTATGTGCAGACACAAAACATCCACATCAAATTAAATATTTGGGGGGAGGGTCAAATAACATGGAAAACAGCCACTTTTTGTGCAGTATTCATTTACCATCCTTACAAACCACTCAATGTAAATGTACATTACTGTATTGTACATTGGCTGGTCATGTACACTGAGCAAAAATAAAAACGCAACATGCAACAATTTCAAAGATTTTACTGAGTTACAGTTCATATAAGGATATCAGTCAATTAAAATAAATCCATTAGGCCCTAATCTAATTCTCTAAAACGGCGTTGGAGTCGGCTTATGGTAGAGAAATGAACATTCAATTATCTGGCATCAGCTCTGGTGGACATTCCTGCAGTCAGCATGCCAATTGCACACTCCCTCAAAACTTGAGACATTTGTGGGTTTGTGTTGTGAGACAAAACAGCAAATTTTAGAGTGGCCTTTCATTGTCCCCAGCAGAAGGTGCACCTGTGTAATGATCATGCTGTTTAATCAGCTTCATGATATGCCACACTTGTCAGGTGGATGGATTATCTTGGCAAAGGACAAATGCTGACTAACAGGGATGTAAACATATGTATGCACAAAATTGAGGAGAAATAAGCTTTTTTTTTGTGCAGTATGGAACATGTCTGGGATCTTTTATTTCAGCTCATGAAACATGGGACCAACACTTTACATGTTGCGTTTATATTTTTGTTCAGTGTAGGTTTGTACCTGTAGACTTTCTACCACCATGGAGATAAGACAATGCGCAATACAGTAATTGAGTACATTGAGACATCAAGTACATCAAGTGGTTTATGGTGATATGATGTGATGATGTGGCTCAGTTGGTAGAGCATAGTGCTTGCAATGCTAGGGTTGTGGGTTCGATTCCCGCAGGGGGGGGCTGGTACAAAAATGTATCCAGTTGCTCTGTTTAAGAGCATCTAGTCAAATGAAAAGACCATTTCAGTTTTCACAGAGAAATAAGTTGCATTTGCTAAGTACTTCAAGAAACTGGAAAATATATATCAAGTGTTTTTATTATCAGATGAACTGTTATGTACAGCTAATTATCAGACTCAAGTTACAAATGCTGGTAAACACTCAAATATATTTAGTTGACATTTTTTCACAAAAGTAGTTCACTGGGCCTTTACTAGTCCTGTATTAGCCGACTGACAGCAGACATCTTCAGCGGACATCTTCAGCGGACATCTTCAGCGGACATCTTCAGCGGACATCTTCAGCAGACATCTTCAGCAGACATCTTCAGCGGACATCTTCAGCGGACATCTTCAGCGGACATCTTCAGCAGACATCTTCAGCGCAGGCAAAACATTTTTTTTCTGCATTTTTTTGTCATCCACTGATCCCTCCCTCTATCATCCCCTGATCCCTCGCTCATCCGCTGATCCCTCCCTCTCTCATTCCCTGATCCCCCATCCTTCTCTCTCTCTCTCTCTCTCTCTCATACCCTGATCCTCCATCCCTCTCTGTCTCTCACCCCCATCCCTCTCTCTCTCATCCCCTCTCTACTGTATGTCTCTCGCTCTGCCTTTGTGTCTCTCTCTTTCTCTCTATTTATCCCACTCTCTCTCTCTCTGTTTCTCTGCTTTTGTCTCTCTCTCTCTCTCTGTTTCTCTGCTTTTGTCTCTCTCTCTCTCTCTCTCCCTCAGTTTCTCTGTCTTTGTTTCTCTCTCCTCCTCCTAGGTTAGCTCCTACTCAGTCAGTCAGTCTGGTGAGTCATCATCAACCCTTCCCCCTCCTCCTCCCAGGGTTGCCATGGTGACCACAGGGGTCTCTAGGTGTGGGGGGTGGGGCTGTGTGTGTGTGTGTGTGTGTGTATTAGTATGCCTCGGGCATACTTGTTACCAGCATGGCTGGGGTCAGGCCCCATGACCTGTCTGTACATCTCATACCTGAGGGGCCAACACACACACAAACACAAACAAACACACACACACAGTGTGCAGTTCTCCACGAACAAACACAAACAAACACAAACAAACACACACACACAGGTTGCAGTTCTCCCAGGAAAAGTTGGATGAAAGAGAGTTGCAGCAAGATGATAAACAGTCCACGCGAGATGACATCAGCACCGTGTGTGAATCATTATTACAGATAGAAGGGAAAACATCGGTTACATCTATGAAATAACACATATGGAATCATGTAGTAACCAAAAAAATATGAAACAAAACCAGGAGGAATAACATTGTTGTGGATGGCATGCCAGAGTCTCCACATGGATGGCATGCCAGAGTCTCCACATGGATGGCATGCCAGAGTCTCCACATGGATGGCATGCCAGAGTCTCCACATGGATGACATGCCAGAGTCTCCACATGGATGGCATGCCAGAGTCTCCACATGGATGGCATGCCAGAGTCTCCACATGGATGGCATGCCAGAGTCTCCACATGGATGGCATGCCAGAGTCTCCACATGGATGGCATGCCAGAGTCTCCACATGGATGACATGCCAGAGTCTCCACATGGATGGCATGCCAGAGTCTCCACATGGATGGCATGCCAGAGTCTCCACGTGGATGGCATGCCAGAGTCTCCACATGGATGGCATACCAGAGTCTCCACATGGATGGCATGCCAGAGTCTCCACATGGATGGCATGCCAGAGTCTCCACATGGATGGGATGCCAGAGTCTCCACATGGATGGGATGCCAGAGTCTCCACATGGATGGGATGCCAGAGTCTCCACATGGATGACATGCCAGAGTCTCCACATGGATGGGATGCCAGAGTCTCCACATGGATGACATACCAGAGTCTCCACATGGATGGCATGCCAGAGTCTCCACATGGATGGCATGCCAGAGTCTCCACATGGATGGCATGGCAGAGTCTCCACATGGATGGAATGCCAGAGTCTCCACATGGATGGCATGCCAGAGTCTCCACATGGATGGCATACCAGAGTCTCCACATGGATGGGATGCCAGAGTCTCCACATGGATGGCATGCCAGAGTCTCCACATGGATGGGATGCCAGAGTCTCCACATGGATGGGATGCCAGAGTCTCCACATGGATGGGATGCCAGAGTCTCCACATGGATGGCATGCCAGAGTCTCCACATGGATGGCATGCCAGAGTCTCCACATGGATGGCATGCCAGAGTCTCCACATGGATGGCATGCCAGAGTCTCCACATGAAACCTGGACGGAGGAGAAAGTGAGGATCAGAGAGAAGCTGCAGGTGGATCATAGGAAGACTGAGGTGGAGCCACGCCCACACGTCTGGAAAACCAGTAACCAGCCCAGGAGATAGACCCAGGCCGATTGTGGTCAGGTTCCTGAGGTTCAAGGACAAGATGACTGCTCTGGAGAGAGCCAAGAACTTAAGAGGAATGTCTTCCTCAATGAGGACTATCCTGAAGCTGTGTGTGAAAGAGGAAAGAACTGATCCCACCCATGAAAGCTACCAGAGCGCGTGGGGACATTGCTTATATCTGCTATGAAAGGCTCATTGTCCACCCTCCCTCCAAAAAGGCTGGAAGGGATGAGAGTGCCAAGCCTGTAGGTTAGTAGCATCAACCCTGCAGCACACACACACACACACACACACACACACACACACACACACACACACACACACACACACACACACACACACACACACACACACACACACACACACACACACACACACACACACACACACACACACACACACACACACACACACACACACACACACACACACACACACACACACCAACTGATTAATGGACTGCTGAATGTTGTTTTTTCTTTTGCTTTGTTTGCTCTTTTACATATTATGTCTATCTCCGATAAGATACCCAGGAAAGGGCTACGAATAGCTCATATACAACACCCGTTCTGCCAGTCACATTCTGTTAAAGGTCCCCAAAGCACACACATCCCTGGGTCGCTCCTCTTTTCAGTTCGCTGAAGCTAGCCACTGGAACGAGCTGCAACAAACACTCAAACTGGACAGTTTTATCTCCATCCCTTCATTCGAAGACTGAATCACCAACACTCTTACTGACAGTTGTGGCTGCTCTGAGTGATGTATTGTTGTCTCTATCTTCTTGACCTTTGTGCTGTTGTCTGTGCCCAATAATGTTTGTACCATGTTTTGTGCTGCTACCATGTTGTTGTCGTGTTGTGTTGCTACCATGCTGTGTTGTCATGTGTTGCTGCCTTGCTATGTTGTTGTCTTAGGTCTTTCTTTATGTAGTGTTGTTACCGTGTTGTGTTGCTACCATGCTGTGTTGCTACCATGTTGTTGTCGTGTTGTGTTGCTACCATGCTGTGTTGTCATGTGTTGCTGCCTTGCTATGTTGTTGTCTTTAGGTCTCTCTTTATGTAGTGTTGTTACCATGTTGTGTTTCTACCATGTTGTGTTGCTACCATGTTGTTGTTATGTTGTGTTGCTACCATGCTGTGTTGTCATGTGTTGCTGCCTTGCAATGTTGTTGTCTTAGGTCTCTCTTTATGTAGTGTTGAGTTGTCTCTCTTGTCGTGATGTGTGTTTTGTCCTGTACTTATATTTTCTACATGTTTTATTTTTAATCCCAGCCCCCGTCCCCGCAGGAGGCCTTTTGTCTTTTGGTAGGCCGTCATTGTAAATAAGAATTTGTTCTTAACTGACTTGCCTAGTTAAATAAAGGTTAAATAAAAAATAAATAAATATGTAGTCTTATAAATAAGGTTCATGAAATCAATAACTTGCTAACAACGGATAGCATTCACATATTAGCCATCTCTGAAACTCACTTAGATAATTCCTTTGATGATACAGCAGTAGCGATACAAGGATATAACATCTACAGAAAAGACAGGAATGCCCATGGGGGAGGTGTTGCTGTATATGTCCAGAACCATATTCCTGTAACACATAGAGAGGATCTCATGTCAAATGTTGCTGCAGGTTCACCTGCCTCATAAAAAGCCTCTTATTTTGGGGTGCTGCTATAGGCCACCAAATGCTAACAGTCAGTATTTGAATAATATGTTTGCAATGCTTGATAGTGTGTATGTGATGTTAACAGAGAGGTCTCTATTTTCTGGGTGACCTGACCATTGGCTGGTCAGCAACTAGCTGTCTTCTCAACAGGAAGCTTCTAACTGTGACTAATGGCTGTAATATAACCCAGGTTATCACTCAACCAACTGGTGTTGGATCTGTGACATCCACTTGTATTGATCATATCTTCACTAAGGCTGCAGAGCTTTGCTCAGCAATATCAGTTCCCATTGGCTGTAGTGACCAGAACATTGTGGCAATAACAAGGAAAACCAAAGTGCCAAATGTTAGTCCTAAATGAATTCATAAGAGATCATACTAAATGTTTTCTCAGGACTCTTGTTAAAGATTTGATGTGATGTGTGTGAGGAAGTGCATCCAGATGCAGCACTGGAAGTATTTGTAGAAATATTCCTGCTAATTGTTGACAAGAAAGCACCTGTTAATAAATGAACTGTGAACCGTTAGAGCCGTCTGGCTTGATGACGAATAGAACAATGTTATGGTTCAAAGGCTGCTCAGCTGATTGGTTGACACACTAAATTGAGACATTTTGTGACTAAACTTAACAAAAAATGTCCAAACAGAGATAATGACATAAAACACAATGGAAAAAGACTTGAGTATCTTAAATGATATCATGAGCAGAAAACCCCAATTCATCTCCATCGTTCATTGAAATTGATGGGTTATTTATAACAAAATCTTTCGATATTGCCAATCATTTCAATGACTATTTCGCTAGTAAAGTCAAACAACTCAGAAGTGAAATGACAACATTGAAAAGTGAATCATCAAATATCAAATAATGAAAGGGAAAGGTCGCTGTTTATAAGGGCACAGGGCGAGACCCAGATGCAGACACGGGAGGCAGATGGGTTCGAGTCTCTGATATTTATTATAATCCAAGGGGTAGGCAAGAGAATGGCTGTGGACAGGCAAAAGATCATAAACAAGGTCAGAGTCCAGGAGGTACAGAGTGGCAGGCAGGCTCGAGGTCAGGACAGGCAGTATGGCCAGGCAGGCTCGAGGTCAGGGCAGGCAGTATGGTCAGGCAGGCGGGTTCAGAGTCAAGGCAGGCAAGGGGTCAAAACCGGGAGGACTAGCAAACGAGAGATAAGAAAAAGCAGCTGCATGGAAAACCACACTGGTTGACTTGACAAGACAAACCCGGCAACAGACAAACAGGGAACACCGGAATAAATACCAAGGGACTAATGAGGAAACAAGTGACACCTGGAGGTGGGTGGAGACAATCACAAAGACAGGTGAAACAAAACAGGGTGTGACAGCTGTTTTGAATTTGGTCAAGTTAGTGTGGGAGAGGTGGAAAATCTACTGCTTTCCGTCAGTAATGATGAGCCACCAGGTATAGACAACCTAGATGGGAAACTATTGAGAATGGTAGCAGACTGTATTACCACCAGGTATAGACAACCTAGATGGGAAACTATTGAGAATGGTAGCAGACTGTATTACCACCAGGTAAAGACAACCTAGATGGGAAACTATTGAGAATGGTAGCAGACTGTATTACCACCAGGTATAGACAACCTAGATGGGAAACTATTGAGAATGGTAGCAGACTGTATTACCACCAGGTAAAGACAACCTAGATGGGAAACTATTGAGAATGGTAGCAGACTGTATTACCACCAGGTATAGACAACCTGGATGGGAAACTATTGAGAATGGTAGCAGACTGTATTACCACCAGGTAAAGACAACCTAGATGGGAAACTATTGAGAATGGTAGCAGACTGTATTACCACCAGGTATAGACAACCTAGATGGGAAACTATTGAGAATGGTAGCAGACTGTATTACCACCAGGTATAGACAACCTAGATGGAAAACTATTGAGAATGGTAGCAGACTGTATTACCACCAGGTAAAGACAACCTAGATGGGAAACTATTGAGAATGGTAGCAGACTGTATTACCACCAGGTATAGACAACCTAGATGGAAAACTATTGAGAATGGTAGCAGACTGTATTACCACCAGGTATAGACAACCTTGATGGGAAACTATTGAGAATAGTAGCAGACTGTATTACCACCCCTATTTGCCATGTCGTTAACCAAAGCCTAAAGGTGTCCGTCCGTCCGTCCGTCCACAGGCGTGGAAGGAAGCTAAAATAATTCCACTGCCTAACAACAGTAAAGCACCATTTGCTGTCTAACAGCCGCCCAATCAGTTTGCTGCCTGTTCTTAATAAACTTGTACTGCTCTGACTCAGATGACTGATGATTGGTTAAAATAATAGGATAAAAAGATGATAGTTGGAGCTGTATTTTCAAATCAAATAAAATTTTGCACTGAATACAACAGAATACAACCTTACCATGAAATGCTTACTTTACAAGCCCTTAACCAATATAATGAAGTTAAGAAAAGAGTTAAGAAAATATTTACTAAATAAATGAAATAAAAAAATAAAAGGAACACAATAAAATAACAATAATGAGGCTGTACACACACTGTACTAGGCTCTGGTCCTGTCCGGTAATATGGACTAGACTAGAGGATATGGTCAAGTGCAGCAAAGAGAGCAGCACGCCTTGTCCTTAACTACACATACAGAACTAACATCAGCAACATGCAGGCCAGTCTTTCCTGGTTGAGGGTTGAAGAGAGACTAACTGCTTCTCTTCTAGTTTTTATTAGAAATATTACTGTGATTGAAATTCCAGATTGTCTGTATAATAAAATCATATTCAACTCAGACACCCATATATACCCCACAAGACATGTCACCAGGGGTCTCTTCAGACACCTATACATACCCCACAAGACATGTCATCGGGGGTCTCTTCAGACACCCATACATACCCCACAAGACATGTGATCAGGGGTCTCTTCAGACACCCATACATACCCCACAAGACATGCCACCAGGGGCCTCTTCAGACACCCATACATACCCCACAAGACATGTCACCAGGGGTCTCTTCAGACACCCATACATACCCCACAAGACATGTCATCGGGGGTCTCTTCAGACACCCATACATACCCCACAAGACATGTCACCAGGGGTCTCTTCAGACACCCATACATACCCCACAAGACATGTCACCTGGGGGCTCTTCAGACACCCATACATACCCCACAAGACATGTGATCAGGGGTCTCTTCAGACACCCATACATACCCCACAAGACATGCCACCAGGGGCCTCTTCAGACACCCATACATACCCCACAAGACATGTCACCAGGGGTCTCTTCAGACACCCATACATACCCCACAAGACATGTCATCGGGGGTCTCTTCAGACACCCATACATACCCCACAAGACATGTGATCAGGGGTCTCTTCAGACACCCATACATACCCCACAAGACATGCCACCAGGGGCCTCTTCAGACACCCATACATACCCCACAAGACATGTCACCAGGGGTCTCTTCAGACACCCATACATACCCCACAAGACATGTCATTGGGGGTCTCTTCAGACACCCATACATACCCCACAAGACATGTGATCAGGGGTCTCTTCAGACACCCATACATACCCCACAAGACATGCCACCAGGGGCCTCTTCAGACACCCATACATACCCCACAAGACATGTCACCAGGGGTATCTTCAGACACCCATACATACCCCACAAGACATGTCACCTGGGGGCTCTTCAGACACCCATACATACCCCACAAGACATGTCACCAGGGGTCTCTTCAGACACCCATACATACCCCACAAGACATGTCACCGGGGGTCTCTTCAGACACCCATACATACCCCACAAGACATGTCACCGGGGGTCTCTTCAGACACCCATACATACCCCACAAGACATGTCATCGGGGGTCTCTTCAGACACCCATACATACCCCACAAGACATGTGATCAGGGGTCTCTTCAGACACCCATACATACCCCACAAGACATGCCACCAGGGGCCTCTTCAGACACCCATACATACCCCACAAGACATGTCACCAGGGGTATCTTCAGACACCCATACATACCCCACAAGACATGTCATCGGGGGTCTCTTCAGACACCCATACATACCCCACAAGATATGTCATCGGGGGTCTCTTCAGACACCCATACATACCCCACAAGACATGTGATCAGGGGTCTCTTCAGACACCCATACATACCCCACAAGACATGCCACCATGGGCCTCTTCAGACACCCATACATACCCCACAAGACATGTCACCAGGGGTCTCTTCAGACACCCATACATACCCCACAAGACATGTCATCGGGGGTCTCTTCAGACACCCATACATACCCCACAAGACATGTGATCAGGGGTCTCTTCAGACACCCATACATACCCCACAAGACATGCCACCGGGGGCCTCTTCAGACACCCATACATACCCCACAAGACATGTCACCAGGGGTCTCTTCAGACACCCATACATACCCCACAAGACATGTCACCAGGGGTCTCTTCAGACACCCATACATACCCCACAAGACATGTCATCGGGGGTCTCTTCAGACACCCATACATACCCCACAAGACATGTCACCAGGGGTCTCTTCAGACGCCCATACATACCCCACAAGACATGTCATCGGTGGTCTCTTCAGACACCCATACATACCCCACAAGACATGTCATCGGGGGTCTCTTCAGACACCCATACATACCCCACCAGACATGTGATCAGGGGTCTCTTCAGACACCCATACATACCCCACAAGACATGCCACCAGGGGCCTCTTCAGACACCCATACATACCCCACAAGACATGTCACCAGGGGTCTCTTCAGACACCCATACATACCCCACAAGACATGTGATCAGGGGTCTCTTCAGACACCCATACATACCCCACAAGACATGTGATCAGGGGTCTCTTCAGACACCCATACATACCCCACAAGACATGTGATCAGGGGTCTCTTCAGACACCCATACATACCCATATACATAGGTGGTGAATCGCATCTCTGCATGTCTGGCAGACATATCAGTGTGGATGACGGATCACCACCTCAAGCTGAACCTCGGCAAGACGGAGCTGCTCTTCCTCCCGGGGAAGGACTGCCCGTTCCATGATCTCGCCATCACGGTTGACAACTCCATTGTGTCCTCCTCCCAGAGTGCTAAGAACCTTGGCGTGATCCTGGACAACACCCTGTCGTTCTCAACTAACATCAAGGCGGTGACCCGTTCCTGTAGGTTCATGCTCTACAACATTCGCAGAGTACGACCCTGCCTCACGCAGGAAGCGGCGCAGGTCCTAATCCAGGCACTTGTCATCTCCCGTCTGGATTACTGCAACTCGCTGTTGGCTGGGCTCCCTGCCTGTGCCATTAAACCCCTACAACTCATCCAGAACGCCGCAGCCCGTCTGGTGTTCAACTTTCCCAAGTTCTCTCACGTCACCCCGCTCCTCCGCTCTCTCCACTGGCTTCCAGTTGAAGCTCGCATCCGCTACAAGACCATGGTGCTTGCCTACGGAGCTGTGAGGGGAACGGCACCTCCGTACCTTCAGGCTCTGATCAGGCCCTACACCCAAACAAGGGCACTGCGTTCATCCACCTCTGGCCTGCTCGCCTCCCTACCTCTGAGGAAGTACAGTTCCCGCTCAGCCCAGTCAAAACTGTTCGCTGCTCTGGCACCCCAATGGTGGAACAAACTCCCTCACGACGCCAGGTCAGCGGAGTCAATCACCACCTTCCGGAGACACCTGAAACCCCACCTCTTTAAGGAATACCTAGGATAGGATAAAGTAATCCTTCTAACCCCCCCCCCTTAAAAGAGCTAGATGCACTATTGTAAAGTGGTTGTTCCACTGGATATCATAAGGTGAATGCACCAATTTGTAAGTCGCTCTGGATAAGAGCGTCTGCTAAATGACTTAAATGTAAATGTAAATACCCCACCAGACATGTGATCAGGGGTCTTTTCACAGTCCCCATGTCCAAAATGAATTCACGGCAACGCACAGTATTATACAGAGCCATGATCGCGTGGAACTCCCATCTCCAATTACTCAAGCAAACAGCAAAAGTACCTTTAAGAATTAAGATTAAACAACATCTCATGTAACTGTGAGGACACACAAACACAGAGTTTGTCCAAAGGCACTTAAATCTTTTGTCCTGCCCATTCACCCTCTGAATGGCACACGTACACAATCCGTGTCTCAATTGTCTCAAGGCTTAAAAATCCTTCTTTAACCCGTCTCCTCCCCTTCATCTACACTGATTGAAGTGGATTTAACAATTGACATCAACAAGGGATCATAGCCTATGTTATGGAAAGAGCAGGTGTTCCTAATGTTTTGTACACTCAATGTATATGTGAACCAAATACATCATTACCATCATTATACAATATCATAACATCACTTACATGCTCCCTCCCCAAACGATTTAATAATATAAAGTGGTCTCTCTCTCTCTCTCTCTCCCTCTCCCTCTCTCTCTCTCTCTCTCTCTCTCTCTCTCTCTCTCTCTCTCTCTCTCTCTCTCTCTCTCTCTCTCTGTCTCTCTCTGTCTCTCTCTCTCTGTCTCTCTCTCTCTGTCTCTCTGTCTCTCTGTCTCTCTCTCTCTCTCTCAAATTCAAGCTGCTTTATTGGCATGAAAAACATTGTGTCAATATTGCCAAAGCAACAATGTATACAATATACATTGTAATAAAATTATAAACAATGACAAATAATAATATAGAATGGCAGTAAATAATAATACAAAATTAAATATAAAAATAGTAACAATAAAATGGTAACAGTCAATAGTCGAATGTAATGTAACAAATATAATTTTTTTAAACTATAACTAACTTATATAGACTTATATAATAGACAGAGAGAGACAATTCTCTGTCTCTCTCTGTCTCTGTCTCTCTCTGTCTCTCTCTCTCTGTCTCTCTCCCCTCTCTCTCTCCCCTCTCTCTCTCTCTCTCTCTCTCTCTGTCTCTCTCTCTCTCTCTGTCTCTCTCTGTCTCTCTCTGTCTCTCTCTGTCTCTCTCTCTGTCTCTCTCTCTGTCTCTCTCTCTCTCTCTCTCTCTCTCTCTCTCTCTCTCTCTGTCTCTCTCCCCTCTCTGTCTCTCTCTCCCCTCTCTGTCTCTCTCTCTGTCTCTCTCTCTCTCTCTGTCTCTCTCTCTCTCTGTCTCTCTCTCTCTCTCTGATGAGAGTAATACAGGGTTCCTCATCCACCGATTTGACCCCAGTGGTCACCATGGTGACAGGGCCAGCGGTGGTTACCGTAACCATGGTAACGATGTTCTGGAGAGTTTCGACAATTCTGGGTAACGGGTCCCAGACGCTCAAGGACATCATGGAGACTCTGGGACATCACACGGTAACACACACGTCACTCACACATCAACACGGTAACACATACAGTAAATCACTCTCATACACAACAGATATACACATGTAACATGCACAAATCTCACAGACAGGGCTGCTCACTCTCGTTTCCATGACAACACGGCTGAGAGCCGACCCTGGCTGCCATAGCAACAGTTAATCACACCACTGCTGTAGTTACAGACTGCAACCACTGGAGGGGAGTAAAACACACACTTTCCTTCTTTGTTCCTCCCAAGTCGATCTGAAGATAGGTAGATAGATATAGATACTGTAGATAGATATAGATACTGTAGATAGGTAGATAAATATAGATACTGTAGATAGGTAGATAATGTAGATTGGTAGATAGCTATAGATACTGTAGATAGATATAGATACTGTAGATAGATATAGATACTGTAGATAGATAGATATAGATACTGTAGATAGATAGGTATAGATACTGTAGATAGATATAGATACTGTAGATAGATAGGTATAGATACTGTAGATAGATATAGATACTGTAGATAGATAGATATAGATACTGTAGATAGATAGATATAGATACTGTAGATAGATAGGTATAGATACTGTAGATAGATAGATATAGATACTGTAGATAGATATAGATACTGTAGATAGATAGATATAGATACTGTAGATAGATAGATATAGATACTGTAGATGGATATAGATACTGTAGATGGATATAGATACTGTAGATAGATATAGATACTGTAGATAGATAGATATAGATACTGTAGATAGATAGGTATAGATACTGTAGATAGATATAGATACTGTAGATAGATAGGTATAGATACTGTAGATAGATATAGATACTGTAGATGGATATAGATACTGTAGATAGATATAGATACTGTAGATAGATAGATATAGATACTGTAGATAGATAGGTATAGATACTGTAGATAGATATAGATACTGTAGATAGATAGGTATAGATACTGTAGATAGATATAGATACTGTAGATAGATACAGATACTGTAGATAGATAGATATAGATACTGTAGATAGATAGGTATAGATACTGTAGATATATAGATACTGTAGATAGATAGGTATAGATACTGTAGATAGATAGGTAAAGATACTGTAGATAGATATAGATACTGTAGATAGATAGGTATAGATACTGTAGATAGATATGATACTGTAGATAGATAGATATAGATACTGTAGATAGATAGGTATAGATACTGTAGTTAGATAGGTAAAGATACTGTAGATAGATAGGTATAGATACTGTAGATAGATAGATATAGATACTGTAGATACTGTAGATAGGTATGTAGATATATATATAAATACTGTAGATAGGTATGTAGATATATATTCTTTAGATAGGTAGGTAGATAGATATAGATACTGTAGATAGGTAGATAGATACTGTAGATGTGTGTATATACAGTGGAGCAAAAAAGTATTTAGTCAGCCACCAATTGTGCAAGTTCTCCCACTTAAAAAGATGAGAGAGGCCTGTAATTTTCATCATAGGTACACTTCAACTATGACAGACAAAATTAGGGGAAAAAAATCCAGAAAATCACATTGTAGGATTTTTAATGAATTTATTTGCAAATTATGGTGGAAAATAAGTATTTGGTCACCTACAAACAAGCAAGATTTCTGGCTCTCACAGACCTGTAACTTCTTCTTTAAGAGGCTCCTCTGTCCTCCACTCGTTACCTGTATTAATGGCACCTGTTTGAACTTGTTATCAGTATAAAAGACACCTGTCCACAACCTCAAACAGTCACACTCCAAACTCCACTATGGCCAAGACCAAAGAGCTGTCAAAGGACACCAGAAACAAAATTGTAGACCTGTACGAGGCTGGGAAGACTGAATCTGCAATAGGTAAGCAGCTTGGTTTGAAGAAATCAACTGTGGGAGCAATTATTAGGAAATGGAAGACATACAAGACCACTGATAATCTCCCTCGATCTGGGGCTCCACGCAAGATCTCACCCCGTGGGGTGACACACATGGGTTGTGACCCTTGAAAAATGCACTTATTGCACAAATTCAGACTTTTTGTCTCCGTTTCTGCCAGGTGGACTTTCTGTATGCTGACCTGCTGAGTTGAGGGTTGAGTGGAGTGCTGAGTGGAGGGTTCTGCAGAACTGGGGCGCTCTGAACTCTGGGGCGTGTCCGTCACCTGGTTGCCACGGTGCACCTCCAGTGGGCGGGCTTTGAGGTTGGCGGAACAGAGACTGAGGTGCTCCACTATTGGTTCAGCGTTCCAGAGGGGCTCCAGGATGCTGGGTTTTGACTGGCCCATAGCTCTCCGGGGCAAAGCGTCCTACGGCACAAAGTGGAAAACGCACACAGCTTTTATACACTAAGCTGGGTTAACACAACAGCTATACACTGACACATACAACACACACACACACACACACACACACACACACACACACACACACACACACACACACACACACACACACACACACACACACACACACACACACACACACACACACACTCTCTCTCTCTCTCAGCCTGTCTCTCACTCTCTCTCTCTCTCTCTCTCTCAGCCTGTCTCACTCTCTCTCTCTCTCTCTCTCAGCCTGTCTCTCTCTCTCTCTCTCTCTCTCTCTCTCAGCCTCTCTCTCTCTCTCTCTCTCTCTCTCTCTCTCTCTCTCTCTCTCTCTCTCTCTCAGCCTGTCTCTCTCTCTCTCTCTCTCAGCCTGTCTCTCTCTCTCTCTCTCAGCCTGTCTCTCTCTCTCTCTCTCTCAGCCTGTCTCTCTCTCTCTCTCTCAGCCTGTCTGTCTGTCAGTCAGTATATTCCACTGCAGTGTTTGTCCCATGGTGGTGAAGAAAGAAATCTACACCAGTGTTTCCCAGTCGGAGGGTCAGGAATCAAGACTTGGGTACTTTTAGTCGGTTGCAACCAGAACCACTGACTAGAGACATTGTTAATTTCCCTTGAAGGGTCACTAGAAAATGGTGAAGGTTTAGGCGGGTCCCTCACCTAAAATCTCTTTCAAGCCTCCCTGCTGCCAAAGAAAACAATCTGGGCAGTGGACACAACAATGGTTTGGGAACCAGCCAGCCACTGCCTAGAGATAAACCTGCCTAATCTGTTAACCCAGAACAGATAGGAAATACTGTGTGGTGTAGTTTAGCACTGAACACACAACATGGCAACCGTTGTTGAACGGTAATAAAGTATTCTATTCTTTTCAATTCTATTCTGTCTGGGACTTCTCGGTGCAGACCGGGGATCAAGGCCAATCTTTCATTCAAACACTCACTTTAGTCACCTTTGCTTTATTAATCAATACGATTTTATGTAGGCTACCTTTTAAACATTTTTATAATCTATTTTTTTGTGAGTTGAATATTAAAATGGTCTTTCTCTGTGTGAAAAAGACAGTATTATTATTATTATGTGGGTTTAATGTTCCCTCTAAACTGCGGCCGTGTGCAGGAATGCAGCTTCCCCGGGACTGCCACACAGAATAAATTATAGCCTGTGCAGAGAAACACGAGATTGAACTTCACTCAACTTTTAGAGTTTTCCCCTTTAGTTAACACTATCAACGGTTCCCTTTACTGTGGGAATTGTGATCGAATCAACGCAAATATTAGCCACTTTCAATGCAACATACCGAAACAAAACTTAGTATGCAAAACTAACTATGCAAGTGATTTTGTTTTAGGCAGAGTGCATGGATTCTATTGCAATGGGCGCGTTTGAGCGGATCACTTTGTCAGATGGTCACCGCCTTTCAAAACGTGTTGCATTATGGGCTAAAAACAATTGTCCGACTACATGTCGACTGCATGAACTTTACAACAATTATGTGATCAAAAGGTCATGAAGTTTTGATGGCAGTCGACTGCAATTTTCTGCAGTTGCTCTTCACCAGCTTCATCCAGCAGCCATCGCCTGCATTGTGGGAGAATCTTGGCACCCCCCCACTCCTTGACTTTCATCTACAGTTGGTTGCTTTAACCTTGCACTCAAACGTGACCATTGACAGGCACAACTCAGACTCCTACTCTACTTAGACAGGCCAAACCAATCAGAGCTGCAGAAGGCCTATACTGTATGCAAATTGGTCATTGCCATATATGGATCTGTGCCATTCACTTTGAACTAGACCGTGGGCGCGTTCTTCGCGGATCCCTCTTTTGTCAAGTCGGTGACCATTAGTCAAAGTGTGTTGCATTATGGGGATAAAAATTGTCTGACGTGCGCCTACATGTCAACTGCATGAACTTGACAAAAATCTGATGATCAAAGATCATTAAGTTTTGACTTCAGTCGACTGCAAGTTTCTGCAGTTGATCTTCACCCATTTCATCTTGCAGCCATTGCCTGCATTGTGCAAGGCTCTATTGTCAACCAATCATTAGGGTGTTTGTGTTTGACCCACGGGAACGTAACCAAAGATATGCAGCGATTCATATATAGCAGGCTACAGTGGATAGACAGTATACAAATGGATGTGATATTTGAAGCTCTCCCTCACTAATTGATTGTACAATCTACACACATATGATTTCAGTTTGTCAGTGTGTGATATAGGGCTTGGAGACATGTTTATTTCGACAGTAGAAAGAAAAACTTTTATAAGCACTGAAAACAGAAATCAGATATAAAAAGTACCAGACACCGAGCAGCAATGTCGATCTGAGCCTCGCTGTTGGAAAAAACCACAGTGTCCGACTTTCGGCTGTGGCAGTTGCACCTCCTCCCCTGACTTCACTTCTTGACTTTGGACTACAGTCGGTTGCTTTAACCTTACCACTCAAACACACTCTGTCTGTTTATAGCGCCAGTCGGTTGCTTTAACCTTACGACTCAAACACACTCTGTCTGTTTACAGCGCCACTCGGTTGCTTTAACCTTACCACTCAAACACACTCTGTCTGTTTATAGCGCCAGCGGCCGTCAGTAGATGTGCTTGTTTTGAGATCAAAGCGAGAGCTGCATGTAGCCAAGGGTGCACATTTGTTCATATTCTTTGCTAGTTAGTGAGTTAAAGCCCAGTTATAGATCATTTCTAGTCAGCAATGGGGGAGTGTTTGCTTCCTACAAGTGCACAAAACGTGTACATTTCTATCCGCCATTGAAAAGCAAGGAGGAGCGTTTTCCTCCTCTCTGCCAATCAGTATTTTCCTCCACTCTGCCGACCAGTATTCTCCTCCACTCTGCCGACCAGTATTTTCCTCCTCTCTGCCGACCAGTATTCTCCTCCTCTCTGCCGACCAGTATTCTCCTCCTCTCTGCCGACCAGTATTCTACTCCACTCTGCCGACCAGTATTCTCCTCCTCTCTGCCGACCAGTATTTTCCTCCTCTCTGCCGACAAGACCAACTCTGCTGACCAGTATCTGGCAACCCATCATTATGCACACCTGGCAACCCTCATTACACACACCTGGCAACCCTCATTACACACACCTGGCAACCCTCATTACACACATCTGGCAACCCTCATTACATACATCTGGCAACCCTCATTACGTACACTTGGCAACCCTCATTACGCACACCTGGCAACCCTCATTACGCACACCTGGCAACCCTCACTACGTACACCTGGCAACCCTTATTACACACACCTGCGCCCCATCATGAGGCACACCTGGACTCCATCACTACCCTGATTACGCCCCCTTTATCTAGCAACTCCCTAGCATCACTCTTCAGGCAGTGTTAATTATGTTTCCTTGTCAGACGTTTCTCTTGTTTTGTATCGTTCTCCTTTCATTATTATTAAACTCACTAACTGCACCTGCTTCCTGACTCTCTGCGTCGACGTTACAGAGAACTAACTTACATGAGGCTTCAATTAGGTACAACAGCACCAAGAGCGGAAAGCCTCTGTATAGAACATCTCACTGATGGTTGATAAGTATGAACAAGGTTCACGGTACGCTCACTTATCTGGGTTGAGAGAGGGCGCCGTGTCCAGAACCACAGACCCCACTGATGGTGCGGTCATAACATTGAGTCTGTAGTAGTAAGAGGGCTATAATCTTACATTTATGGACTGTGGTGACAGAGATGTGCCATAAAGCAGGAGATTTACTAGAAGGGGCTCTCCTCAGTTCCTCTGTCCAGCTCAGTGTTACTATCACTCTCCTTTATTGTATTTTCCAGTCCAGTTGTGGGGGGATAAAGGCGGGAACAAATATTTTTTATCCAAGACCTTAGTTGATAAATGTGAGATGGTTGTGTTGAGTGTACCGATGAACAAATCCGATCTGAATGCAATCTGTGCCAAATGGATCAGACCAGCCACTGTCATTCCCATTTGATGCTGTTGCTCAGTGTGTTCTCAAAGTCAAATGTCATGATCACAGATACGTACCTGGTGATTATCTAAAGGCTTATGTGAGCACTCATTGAAACCATTTTAGGCTCAACAGTTGACATGGATTCATCGCAGAACTGATCATTTTGTGATATATGATCAGTAGACTTATTAAAGGTGCAATATGCAGAAATCGCTCCACCATTTTCTGGTTGCTAAAATTCTAATAGTTAGTCTAATTTCAGGTTATGTGACAAAACAAGAAATGTGTAGAGAATCATTGTACCATCTAAACCTCTGAAATATATTTTCCATAACCAAAAATATTGCATTTTCAGCTGTTTGAAGCTGGTGAACAAAACTGAAAGTAAAAGTTGCAAAAACTAAACGTATGAACGGGAAGCATAGAAAAAGCACATATAGAACATATCTACCGCTTCTTTAACTTGCTTTCAATGAGAATGACAGATCTATAACTCACATTTCAGTATACTCAATGCAAAATTGTCACAGCCTTTTTGTGTTTGTCCCTTCTGGGACATAGATAGTGTCTGTTGTACCAGCGCTGTATTGGTTGCATGTGGAGCAAGACCAATAGTACAACATGGACCGCAGCAGCTAGGAAACCTAGGAACCTCTGACTCTCTAGCGCTGAGAGAAAAATCAACTACTCACGGCACTTCCTCGAGTCATTGAGGAATCGTAATTTCATAAGAAAGTAATCCGAAGGGGTTTACTAGCATTCTCGTAATGTAAAACACATAAAAGTGAGAGTGAAGCAAAGATAGTATGTCACGACACACCACCTTCTATAGCGACAGGTCAGGTAGGTACAGTAAGGGTGTGGCGTGACTGTAAACATCTTTGATATTAAGCATCTCAATCACATGGCGTGAAGGGGAAAGCAGCCCGTTACGAAAACAAAAGACAACTTGATTTAGCGCATTACTATAAGGGCATAAGCATTAGAATAAGACGCCTCAATATTTGAAGCCAAAATGTATAATATATTTATAGGAGCTGATCCGTCGTCAGTATTGTGGAATAAGTCTAATGTTAAAGAAAGATTTGAACGGAGAAAGCTGTTCCGAGACTCAACGACGCACTGTGCCAACGTTCTCTCAGCATGGTGGTATTTTGAGAAACTTATGTTACATCTTCGGCCGTTGTAAGAAAGATGCATAGTTAAAAACACTCATAAGCCTAAATTCCATCGCTATCTGGAAACCCGGGCCCTGGGGTGCGTTCAGTTTGTTTGAACGTTTGAACGTGTTGGGGAAGCTACTCTGAAAATATAGTTTACCAAGCTACCAATTATTTCACACTACAAGAAGTTAAGATACCCTTAAGAAAAACACAGCTTACTTAGAAAAAAATAGTTCACTACATCCAAACTACTTAGTGAAAAATTATCATATCTAAATCTGAAATATCATAGACTACAATTGCAACAGATCACAGTGTCAGATGTTAACAGAATGTGTAAATTAGCAGACTAAAACACAACAAAAATTGAGAATTAGACACACAAAAGGTGTTTCAGGTGAGAATTAGACAGATCTGATGCCGAAAAATAAAGTAAATTTGTGCCTACTTTCACCCAAGAAGTGTGTAGTTCCAGTAGTTAGCTACACCACTACATGGTAAAACATATTTGAATTTAGTTCACCTACCACCAAGCTATTCAAATGACTAAACTCAGCAAAAAAAGAAACGTCCCTTTTCTATTGTTCTATTGAGTGTTTATGTACTAAAAGCCAGCCTTGAAATTTGCTCAGTGCCAAAATGTTGTTTTTTTAGGAGTTGAGTAGAAACGGGGCTGATTATATGACGACTAGTACCATGTGAAGACATTTATTGATTTCAACGTTTTCATATTTTATAAGTATCTTCATTGTACTAGTCTACTTACAATTTTCAGCACACTCGAACATTTCACAGATAGCATACTACACATGACGGTGACACGGTAGTTACAAACTTTTATAACCTCCTCCAAAATAAGCTTCTATTCACTCTCAAAATGCCAGACATTCCTGGGATGTGTTCCAACCAAAGACCGTAAAATATCTGGAAGAAGCCGTCACCCCATTGTTTCCTATGAGAATGCTCAGCTTGTTAGATGATCAGGAAGTGTCCTTTCAGCGTGTCGCAATCTTGCTACATGGAGGAGTTTTGGAAACATTGTACGCACAGTTTGAGCTACTCTAGGAAGTGACGTTGCAGGCCTGCTCAGTGCTGCCTCCTCTCATGGAGTATCTCAAGTTGAAGGCCACCCGAGGTACTGCAGTCTTCCATTAGCAACTAAACTATACTTATATCTTTGTCTGTGTGTGACTTTAAAGTAATCGGTTTAACGACACACATCTGGTGAAATAAAAGCAATTATTGGTACCATTAACTGTGTTCGAAAAAACATTTATATCCACGAATATTGACCACGAAGATCGCCATTTCCCCATTCCACTATAATGGGGGATCGATGCTGTTTTCTAAAAACAATGCCGGCAGTACTGCGGTCGGCCTTCAACTCAAAATGATCAATGGAAGGGAGCAGTCATTCTCCCCTGGTTCTAACCCGCTGAGCATACTCTGGAATGTGCGTTAAGTATCTCCGCCCTTGCTACGCAAACTGCGGACAGATGTTTACGACTAGACTGGTGGAGTTACGTATAGTACTTCCAAATTGCCATGTCCTCGCTGCTGACACAGATTGAGATTGAGAGGAACCAATGGGCGCCTGGAATGTCGAAGCCTTGTCCAATCAGAAGTTCACAAATTTGGGACTTCTCTTTGTGATCCTCCTAGTCCCTCCGTTTACAGTACATCTTTAATTTTTGTTGCTGCCGAAAGACTCCGAAAAGTAGAAACAAGACTAATTTGACTGATTCTACAATTGGCCGCTTGACGGTAAGCGATCAGTGTTTATTTATCGCTTTTTTTCTGAAGTTAATATAGAAGTATTGTTTTCTCCGACGATTTTCGGACATAATGAGGGGCGCTTTCAACTTTACTTCCTGCTAAACTGACAAGGCCGAGAGCCCAAGTTTCATGTCAACTTCCCTCGCCGTGACTATTGTAATGCAGTTTCTGGGTGTGTTTCTATGCTTAGGACTCAAAACAGGTCTCCTTTTTAGATGAGTTTTTATTATTATTTTTTGTCAGGTACAGAGTTGGGATAGGCTGTCTTGCTTTTGTGTCAGTGTAAAAGTCATGACACACTGGCGCACTCCATTGTAGGGTGTCGCTACACTGATGCACTCAACTGTATTGTATATAGAAATAGGTGTTACATAGTTTGGGCGATGGGACATCTGGCTTCATAACATCCTGTTTTAGTCAGGAAGTTTTTTTGGTCTGTTTACGTCATACCCAACGCTTGTAATCAACCTGTAAATATTCATCAAATGGGATCAATGAGCTTGCCTGTCAAGTGAAATGCACCGACCATTAGTAGCTACTGTACCCTGCTAGACAGTTGGCTAATTGTTTTAACTCAATAAAAGTGCTTTATAGTTTATAGAGTGCGGAGACAGTAAATGCACATTAGTGTTTACTGGAAAAGCCGAGGAGAATTCACTTAGGCTGTGGTTGTTCTAATGGGAGTTGGTGTTGACTAGAGCGACCCCGTGTGGCTGCTGGGTACATTACAGTATTATGGTGCTGGAGTTGATTGAGTCGAGTTTCATTCATTCCCTATCGTGTGTGTGTGTGTGTGTGTGTGTGTGGATCCTCCACCACCATATTGTTTGCACTCCTCTCAGATGTATGCACATTGAAATGGGGTTAAGGGAAGAGGGGAAGGACCAGAATAGAACTAGGCTGTGGTTTTGGTTCTGCTTTAGTCGTCTGTCTGCTAGTCAGTCACATGGTGCTTTATTGAACGGAATGAAACGGTGTATAGAAATAGACTGTCTAGAAATGGAGCGTCTCTAATCTACATCACAAAGACACATCCCACTGTGGGATGTCTGATCTAGAAAACACATTTCTATCAGACCAGTAAAGTCTTCTCTATCTGACCAGTGCTAGCTGTCTCTCTTTCTCACATGCTCCCACCCCCTCGCTCCTCCTCCAGGGGAAGCCCACCGCCCCTCCCCCCCCTCCCGTCACAAAATGCCGTTGGTGACGAGGAACATCGAGCCTCGCCATGTGTGCCGCCAGGTGCTCCCCAGCACCATCCGCAGCGAGCTGGAATGTGTCACCAACATCAGCCTCGCCAACATCATACGCCAGCTAGGCAGCCTCAGTAAGTCTCTGTGTGTGTGATGTGAGTTTATACCTAGGGAAGTGCTTAATGAAATGTATGTATATTGTACTATGATGGTGTGTGTCTTGTTATGTAATCATGTGTGTATGTAGGCTATAAATATACATGTGTTTGTGTAGGTAAGTATGCAGAGGATGTGTTTGGAGAGCTGTTTGTGCAAGCGGGGGCGTTTGCCATCAGGGTGAACTCACTGGGTGAGAGAGTGGACCGTCTACAGGTGAAAGTCACCCAGCTCGACCCTAAAGAGGAGGAAGGTAAGAGACTGACATTATGCACAGGGATGTAACGATCAGTCCCCGGTTCAAATGATTTAAGATATGAGTGCATCGGTCCCCGGGTTCAAATGATTTAAGATATGAGTGCATCGGTCCCCGGGTTCAAATTATTTAAGATATGAGTGCATCGGTCCCCGGGTTCAAATTATTTAAGATATGAGTGCATCGGTCCCTGGTTCAAATGATTTAAGATATGAGTGCATCGGTCCCCGGGTTCAAATGATTTAAGATATGAGTGCATCGGTCCCCAGTTCAAATGATTTAAGATATGAGTGCATCGGTCCCCGGTTCAAATGATTTAAGATATGAGTGCATCGGTCCCCGGGTTCAAATGATTTAAGATATGAGTGCATCGGTCCCCGGGTTCAAATGATTTAAGATATGAGTGCATCGGTCCCCGGGTTCAAATGATTTAAGATATGAGTGCATCGGTCCCCGGGTTCAAATGATTTAAGATATGAGTGCATCGGTCCCCGGTTCAAATGATTTAAGATATGAGTGCATCGGTCCCCGGGTTCAAATTTTTATTTATTTATTTATTTAACCTTTATTTAACCAGGTAGGCAAATTGAGAACACGTTCTCATTTACAATTGCGACCTGGCCAAGATAAAGCAAAGCAGTTCGACACATACAACAACACATAGTTACACATGGAGTAAAACAAACATATAGTCAATAATACAGTGAAAAAATAAGTCTATATACAATGTGAGCAAGTGAGGTGAGATAAGGGAGGTGAAGGCAAACAAATATATGTATAAATAAATAAAAATATAAAAAGGCCATGGAGGCGAAGTGAATAAAACACAGCAAGTAAAATAAAAACTAAAAACACTGGAATGGTTGGTTTGCAATGGAAGAAAGCGCAAAGTAGAGACAGAAATAATGGGGTGCAAAGGAGCAAAATAAATAAATAAATAAATACAGTAGGTAAAGAGGTAGTTGTTTGGGCTAAATTATAGATGGGCTATGTACAGGTGCAATAATCTATGAGCTGCTCTGACAGCTGGTGCTTAAAGCTAGTGAGGGAGATAAGTGTTTCCAGTTTCAGAGATTTTTGTAGTTCGTTCCAGTCATTGGCAGCAGAGAACTGGAAGGAGAGGCGTCCAAAGGAAGAATTGGTTTTGGGGGTGACTAGAGAGATATACCTGCTGGAGCGCGTGCTACAGGTAGGTGCTGCTATGGTGACCAGCGAGCTGAGATAAGGGGGGACTTTACCTAGCAGGGTCTTGTAGATGACCTGGAACCAGTGGGTTTGGCGACGAGTATGAAGCGAGGGCCAGCCAACGAGAGTGTACAGGTCGCAGTGGTGGGTAGTATATGGGGCTTTGGTGACAAAACGGATGGCACTGTGATAGACTGCATCCAATTTATTGAGTAGGGTTTTGGAGGCTATTTTGTAAATGACATCACCGAAGTCGAGGATTGGTAGGATGGTCAGTTTTACAAGGGTATGTTTGGCAGCATGAGTAAAGGATGCTTTGTTGCGGAATAGGAAGCCAATTCTAGATTTGACTTTGGATTGGAGATGTTTGATGTGAGTCTGGAAGGAGAGTTTACAGTCTAACCAGACACCTAGGTATTTGTAGTTGTACACATATTCTAAGTCAGAGCCGTCCAGAGTAGTGATGTTGGACAGGCGGGCAGGTGCAGGCAGCGATCGGTTGAAGAGCATGCATTTAGTTTTACTTGTATTTAAGAGCAATTGGAGGCCACGGAAGGAGAGTTGTATGGCATTGAAGCTCGCCTGGAGGGTTGTTAACACAGTGTCAAAAGAAGGGCCAGAAGTATACAGAATAGTGTCGTCTGCGTAGAGGTGGATCAGAGAATCACCAGCAGCAAGAGCGACATCATTGATGTATACAGAGAAGAGAGTCGGTCCAAGAATTGAACCCTGTGGCACCCCCATAGAGACTGCCAGAGGCCCGGACAACAGACCCTCCGATTTGACACACTGAACTCGATCAGAGAAGTAGTTGGTGAACCAGGCGAGGCAATCATTAGAGAAACCAAGGCTGTCGAGTCTGCCGATGAGGATGTGGTGATTGACAGAGTCAAAAGCCTTGGCCAGGTCAATGAATACGGCTGCACAGTATTGTTTCCTATCGATGGCGGTTAAGATATCGTTTATGACCTTGAGCGTGGCTGAGGTGCACCCATGACCAGCTCTGAAACCAGATTGCATAGCGGAGAAGGTATGGTGGGATTCGAAATGGTCGGTAATCTGTTTGTTGACTTGGCTTTCGAAGACCTTAGAAAGGCAGGGTAGGATAGATATAGGTCTGTAGCTGTTAGGGTCAAGAGTGTCCCCCCCTTTGAAGAGGGGGATAACCGCAGCTGCTTTCCAATCTTTGGGAATCTCAGACGACACGAAAGAGAGGTTGAAGAGGCTAGTAATAGGGGTGGCCACAATTTCAGCAGATAGTTTTAGAAAGAAAGGGTCCAGATTATCTAGCCCGGCTGATTTGTAAGGGTCCAAATTTTGCAGCTCTTTTAGAACATCAGCTGACTGTATTTGGGAGAAAGAGAAATGGGGAAGGCTTGGGCGAGTAGCAGAGGGGAGGGCAGTGCTGTTGTCCGGGGTAGGGGTAGCCAGGTGGAAAGCATGGCCAGCCGTAGAAAAATGCTTATTGAAATTCTCAATTATAGTGGATTTGTCGGTGGTGACAGTGTTTCCTATCTTCAGAGCGGTTGGAAGCTGGGAGGAGGTGTTCTTATTCTCCATGGACTTTACGGTGTCCCAGAACTTTTTTGAATTTGTGTTGCAGGAAGCAAATTTCTGCTTGAAAAAGCTAGCCTTGGCTGTTCTAACTGCCTGTGTATATTGGTTTCTGGCTTCCCTGAAAAGTTGCATATCACGGGGGCTGTTCGATGCTAATGCAGAACGCCATAGGATGTTTTTCTGTTGGTTAAGGGCAGTCAGGTCAGGAGAGAACCAAGGGCTATATCTGTTCCTGGTTCTAAATTTCTTGAATGGGGCATGCTTATTCAAGATGGTGAGGAAGGCATTTAAAAAAAATGTCCAGGCATCCTCTACTGACGGGATGAGATCAATATCCTTCCAGGATACCCTGGCCAGGTCGATTAGAAAGGCCTGCTCGCTGAAGTGTTTCAGGGAGCGTTTGACAGTGATGAGTGGAGGTCGTCTGACCGCTGACCCATTACGGATGCAGGCAATGAGGCAGTGATCGCTGAGATCTTGGTTGAAAACAGCAGAGGTGTATTTGGAGGGCAAGTTTGTTAGGATGATATCTATGAGGGTACCCGTGTTTACGGAATTGGGGTGGTACCTGGTAGGTTCATTGATAATTTGTGTGAGATTGAGGGCATCAAGCTTAGATTGTAGGGTGGCTGGGGTGTTGATGATTTAAGATATGAGTGCATCGGTCCCTGGTTCAAATGTTTAATATACTGTATGAGTCCATCTGTCCGCAAGACCCCAAACCGATCCAAATGTAGCATGCATCGGTCAGAAATTCGATTCAAACATTACGAAATTCGATTCAACATCTTCGGTTCACTTAAACGTTTTGCTCCAATGACTTCCTTTCTACCTTCTGAAAATACCTCGTCTTTTGTGACAATTGCGTCCTCTCCTTTAGTGTCGAACTAAGACGACAAGTCCTTTTGCATGCTGAACAACCCCAGGCAATGTTAGTTGGTATTTACATTTTTTTTTACTGATTTGGTGGTTAAGGGCTTTTCACTGTAAAGTCTACACCTGTTGTATGTGACAAATACGATTTGATTTGACCAATAAGAGTTAGGCCTACCCCTGATCTGGCTCATCTGAGTGTTAAATGGCTTGCGCAGTATTAAGCTTTGAGTGACAACCAATGAAATGTGTTAGATTATTTTTTATTTTTTTTCATTGCGCTGTTGGAAATGGTGTTTTACCTGAATAAAAGTAGCCTAACCTATTCAGGTACACCATCAGCATTAGTTTTGCTTTAAACAATCAGTGTATATGGTCATTTTTACATATAGAGGATAAAATCGATAATTTCATTATCACTTTTGCTATGGCCGAAGCAGGAGAGGAAGACAAGCTCACTCCTAGTCCTTCGGCTTCCAAACGGCCTAAACCATTTGATTATGAGACAGGGGTGAAATGCAAAGTTAAGCTTGATATTCATTGGCTATGTCATAGCACATTTTGTTAAGATGCATATTTATACATTACTTGCTCTTAACACTTAAAAATATATTTTTTAAAGGCTAATTAAATAAATGCAAACATTGCTCCCCCTAACTGATAGTGGGGTGGTGGATGCCCAGTTTCCCATATGGCTCAGCTCAGTTACCCACATACACTATAGACATATTGATGGGTTCTGATTTCTTATTTATGAAATATACTTATTAATTTCACTGAGGGTGAGAGGGTAATGTATATTGTTTACATTATGTCAGGATATGTTATTGTTAGCCATCAGGTATCCTATGGGAGGAGAAGAGAAACGGTCTGGTGCCCACATACACTATAGACATACACCACACACACACACACACACACACACACACACACACACACACACCCCAGCTCGGAGAGGCCCAGCTCGGAGAGGCCCAGCTCGGAGAGGCCCAGCTCGGAGAGGCCCAGCTCGGAGAGGCCCAGCTCGGAGAGGCCCAGATCATGAGCTCCATCAGCAGCAGATTTTAATTTAGAATGGAAATATAAATGTGATTTTGCAACAAATGTTAGTGTGTCGAATACTATCGCATTGAACCTGAATCGCATCGATTCGTTCCTCTAATCAAACCGAATCGTTTCAAACTAAAACGTATCGTTCCTGTATCGGAGACCATGTATCTAGATATGTATCCAATCGTCTTGAAAGGGAAATATGCACATCCCTCATTATACACCACGGGGGCGTTTCCCGGACACAGTTTAAACATATTCGACTAAAAAACTATTTCAATGGGGAATCTTAATTGAACAAGATTTTTAAGTTCCTAACTGGTACGACCTATGTCCAGTAAACCCGCTGCATGTTACATAAAAACAGTGCCCTGTGTTTAGTTTTCAAGTCAGAATTCAGTAGATGTTATGCAACAGATACTGTTTGCTTCTGTCTCAAATACTAATCCTAACTCTCTCTCTCTCTCTCTCTGTCTCTGTCTCCTTCTCTCTTCTCTATCTCCAACCTCCCTCAATCAATCTCTCCCAGTCTCTCTGCAGGCCATCACCCAGAAGAAAGCGTTTCATAGTAATCTGACTCAGGACCAGCAGTTATTCTGTAGACCCTCTTTACCACTGCCTGTACAGGAGACTTATCTGACCTGTAATCCTCCTCCACCACTCAACAACCTCAGCCAGTACAGGTACACACACACCTCAACTAAGGGGAGGATGGCTCATAATAATGGCGTGAATGGTATCAAACACGTTAACTTTTCCCGTTCATTTTATATATATCTCACTACATGGCCAAAAGTATGTGGACACCTGCTCGTCGAACATCCACTCTTCTGGGAAGGCATTCCACTAGATGTCGGGACATTGCTGCGGGGACCCAAAACCATTAGTGAGGTCGGGCACTGATGTTGGGTGATTAGGTCTGGCTCGCAGTCGGAGTCCAATTCATCCCAAAGGTCTTCGATGGGGTTGAGTTCAGGGCTCTGTGCAGGCCAGTCAAGTTATTCCACACCGATCTCGACAAACCATTTCTGTATGGACCTCACTTTGTGCACGGGGGTATTGTCATGCTGAAACAGGAAAGGGACTTCCCCAAACTGTTGCCACAAAGTTGGAAGCATAGAATTGTCTAGAATGTCATTGTATGCTGTAGCGTTAAGATTTCCCTTCACTGGAACTAAGGGGCCCGAACCATGAAAAACAGCCCCAGACCATTATTCCTCCTCCACCAAACTTTACAGTTGGCTCTATGCATTGGGGCAGGTAGTGTTCCCCTGGAATCCGCCAAACCCAGATTCGACTGTCAGTCTGCCAGATGGTGAAGTGTCATTCATCACTCCAGAGAACGCGTTTCCACTGCTCCAGAGTCCAGTGGGGGTGAGCTTTACACCACTCCAGCCGACGCTTGGCATTGATCTTAGGCTGCTCGGCCATGGAAAACCATTTCACGAAGCTCCCAACGAACAATGCTTGGTGCTGACATTGCTTCCAGAGGCACTGAGTACAACATTTTAATGCTCTTCAGCACTCGGCGGTCCCGTTCTGTGAGTTTGTGTGGTCTACCACTCCCCTGCTGAGCCGTTGTTTCTCCTAGACGTTTCCACTTCACAGTAACAACACTTACAGTTGATCAGGGCAGCTCTAACAGGGCAGAAATTTAATGAACTGACTTGTTGGAAAGGAGGCATCCTATGACGATGGCACATTGAAAGTCACTGAGCTCTTTAGTAAGGCCATTCTACAGCCATTGTTTTGTCTATGGAGATTGCATGGCTGTGTGCTCGATTTTTATACACCGGTCAGCAACGGGTGTGGCTGAAATAGCCAAATCCACTAATTTTGAAAGGGTGTCCACATACTTCTGTGTATGTAGTGTACTTTCTGAAGGAACTGTGGCTGGCTAGACTAACATTCTAAAATGTTTAGCTGACACGGCTAATTCAGTGACGAACTTTCACCTCTATTCTACTATTCTTACACTTTCTTTTTGGGGGGGGTCGGGGGCCCTAAGCGACCCTGCACACACACACACACACACTGATATTGTCTGTTGTCATGATTAGGGACGATGGGAAGGATGCTCTGAAGTTCTACACGGACCCGTCTTACTTCTTCGACCTGTGGAAAGAGAAGATGCTGCAGGACACCAAGGACATAATGAAGGAGAGACGCAAACACAGGGTAACACACACACACACACACACACACACACACACACACTTCAATTCGACAGTAGTTTGTTTTTGGACTGTTGGGAAATGTACGTCCTCTTCTTAAACACAGTATTTAAATGCACTTATAGCTTTGTTAAACACTCTTTTCTGTTTATTTTTTACTCTTCCCCCCCCCCTCTCTCTCTCTCTGTCTCTCTCTCTTTCTCCCTCCCTGTCTCTCTTTCTCCCCACCTCTCTCTCTTTCTCACTCCCCTCTCTTTCTCTATCTGTCTGAGTAGAAGGAGAAGAAGGACAATCAAAATATGCGGACTCTGAATCCCAGAAAGATCAAGACCAGAAAGGATGAGTGGGAACGACGCAAGATGGGGGAAGAGTTTGTGGTACCCAAGAACGACATGGGGTGAGAGATGAAGAGAGAATGAGAAAAAAGAGAGAGCGATGGAGAGAGAATGAGAACAGGGGGAGGGAATGAGAACAGAGAGGCTATATGAAGTGGAGAAGGAGAGAGAGAGAGAGAGAGAATATGAAGGAGGGAGGTTTTGAGTCTGTAGGGGAGAGGGTTGTCCTATAGAATGGTTTAATTGTGGTGTCTTGTCATTGATCAAAATATATATTTTTTGTTGTCTGTGTACCCATGTATCTTGGTGTGTAGAGAATCTCTTGAGGGTCTGAATGGCAGTATTGGTTCAGGAGAAGGCTGTTACTCCCCTGATGGTTTAGACCAGAGTACAGGGTCGTACGCCTTCGATCCCGGCTCCCCCCTCCCTCCCCCCGCTCCCGATGACTTCCTGCCCCCTCCACCCCCAGACATGACGTAAGTACAGGATGGAGGGGAACAGTGTTTGCACCTCATCATTTACCAAATACTGTCGTTTTTAACACAGATTTTATGCTAATTTAGCATTAGCGTCTACTCGCCAGTCAACACCCTTCATCTCCAGTGGTCAGACTTGTTTGGACCAAGTTGTTTGGATGCAGAGCATTTTGGAGAATCCGCCCTGTTCCTAATCCATCCCGTGCGCTCTCATTGGCAGGTATGACGGACAGTACGGAGCACCAACCCAGAAGCGCACCAGCGTTCTGAGCCCCACACACCCTCCTCCAGCCCCTCCCATGACCTCTTCTGCTTCCAGTGGCTCCCGGCCCAACCTGGCCCCTCCCCCTGCCCTGCCCCACCTCCCCCTCCCCCCTCTGGCTTGGGAATCCCTCCCCCTCCCCCCTCTGGATTTGACTCCTCCCCCCCTGCTCCCCCTCCTCTCTTCTCCTCTGCCTATCCCTCCCCTCCTGCCCCACCTTCCCCTCTCTCCCAGACCACCATCTCTCCGCCTCCTCCCCCCTCTCTCCCCCAGGGTGGTGGCGCACCTCCTCCTCCTCCTCCCCCGCCTCCCCCAGGCCCTCCTCCCCCCTCTTCTGGCCTACCTCCTCCCTCCTTCTCCATTGGGGCTCCCCCTCCTCTCAAACCCACCCAGGTTCAGCCAGAAGCCCCCGCTGACCCTCACAATGACTTGCTGTCAGCTATCCGGCAAGGTACGACACACACACACACACACCACACACACCACACACCACACACCACACACACCACCACACCACACACCACACACACACCACACACACACCACACACACCACACACATACATAGATAGATACTAGTACACATAAACACATCCAAAACGCCCCCACCACCACCCCCCTGCTCTCTCTTGCAGGTTTTAACCTTCGTAAAGTGGAGGAACAGAAAGAACAGGAGAAGAAGGATAACTATGGCAACGACGTAGCGGCCATCTTGTCTCGCCGTATTGCTGTGGAGTGCAGCGACAGCGAAGACGACTCCTCGGAGTTGGACGATGACGATTGGTCCGAGTGAGGCCTCCTTTACCACCACCATCATGGTCTTCCTCAGTCCTCCTCAGAGAGAATGCATCATGTCCTTTTGTCATTACTTCTTTATAACCAATGATCTGAGGAGTAGAGGGCCAAAGAGAAGTGTGTCCTCTTCTACACTCCTGTCTAAGCCAGTCACATTCCCTGTGTGCCAGTCACATTCCCTGTGTGCCAGTCACATTCCCTGTGTGCCAGTCACATTCCCTGTGTGTTTTATGTAGAACTTAACTGAGAGCCGATGACTTCAGTATGGAGAACGGTCCAAATATCAAAAACCCAATTATTTCTAAAGGGCACATGGCCAAAGGTGTGTGTGTGGTAATGAGAATTATATTCAGATAGCATAGTATACCGTATAAATATTGATCCTTACATACATACACAGACACACAGTCCCATAATGGTATAACTGATGAACTGTGTTTATGTATTAAGAATAATATTTTACTTTATGATAGTTATAAGATGTGCTAAATAAGACACACCGGAAGTTTTTTTTTAATGCAGTTTTTGTTTTTTTCCCCCTGTCTTTCGCTCTGTTGTTGGCATGGGAATGGCTACCTAGGTGACGGAGGGACTCATTAACAGGTGGGGGGGGTAGAAATATAATGTATTTATATATAAATAGGGGGACGTTCAGCTGAACAAAAATGTCTAAACGTTCTGAAATGTTCTGATTCAGCTCTGGCTCAATAAAACCATGTCCCCAGTCAGTCAAAACATGCTCTGCCCAATAAGTGATCCCTCTCTTGCCCTAGTCCCGCCCCTCCTTAAGTGCCTTTGCTTTTCATGTTTATGTGCGAGGAGGATGAAGTTACCCTCGCTGATCTAGGGTCAGGTTTGTCTCGTTCCCATCGCCACAGGATTGGATGACGCGTCACTGATCTTAGATCTGTGTCTGAGACAACTTGGATCGTCCTTCTGTTTAAGTGCCTTCTGTTTGTTTTAAATCCAAAAGTGTAAAGCCACAATCAGACCTGAACGTGTTATTATCCAACCACCTGTTTCTGCTTGTCCTGTCTGTCTCAACTTTATTAGTGAGGATTATTACAATAATAAAGATACAATGAACTACAGTGTTTTGTGTGTCAATGAGTTCCTGTCCAGGTTTTTGTCCACGTGTTTTTCTTTTCTAAGTCCAGATGTCCAAGATCCTCCTATAGAAGAACGTGGAGTTGGAAATGTCCATCAACATCCCTTGCCAGTCCCTGAAATGGAACCCCCAGTGGAAAGAAACGGAGAGACCCAGAAACACGTGGGAGTAGAGGAGACCAGGCAGAAATAACAGACCTGGAAACTTGGCACGAACTGAGTGGGATGGAGGACATTCTTCAATGGGCTGTGCCCCTTCTAGGAGCCAAGTGCTTCAAGGCCCAGTGCAGAACATTTAAATTTTCCTGTTTAAAATACAGTACCAGTCAAAAGTTTGGACACACCTATGAATTCTAGGGTTTTTCTTAATTTTAACTATTTTCTACATTGTAGAATAATAACGAAGACGTAAACTATGAAATAACACATGGAATCATGTAGAAACTCCAAAAATGTTCAACAAATCAAAATATATTTTATATTTGAGATTCTTCAAAGTAGCCACCCTTTGCCTTGATGACAACTTTGGTATCATTACCAATTGGATGGGAACCTACAGCCATTTAAAAGTTTGTTTTTGGACAATAATTTCCTCAAGTTTAGATTCTAATTGTGTCTGGTCAAAGTAGTTTTTATTGATCTGTTTGTCAGTGTCGACAGAGTACGCTGCTACCCTGTCGTGTTAAAAATGAATCTACTAACATCTCCAGCCATTTATAGTGTAGTAGAACTGCATATTTTATTTATCTAGTCAGTTAAGAATAAATTCTTATTTACAACGACAGCCTATACCAGCCTAACCCAGACGACGCTGGGACTCCCAATCACGGCCAGATGTGATAGAGCCTGGATTTGAACCAAGGACTGTAGTGACACCTCTTACACTGAGATGCAGAGCCTTAGACCGCTACGCCACTCAAGAGCATGAAATATATGAATAAAATAAAGAGGAATCGTATCTGATATAGCCTAAAGCCCTGGCTTCTACACTATATACGTTGAGCCATGCAATGAACAGTCTTATTTTGCAAACAGTTACATTAGCTTAAATTATGACTATCCAATCTACTCATCACATTAAAAATGGCAGGTTATATTACACAAGTCTGCAAATACAATGATGCATGGAATACTTTATTATAAAAGGGCATTTTTATGTTGAAAATTAGCTTCCCCAAATTTGAAACTCACTCGTTGCTGATGAATGTACTTAATTGTTACCCAGAAATGTTTTGATATTGAGATAAAAATGGCTGTGTTGGAGCTTTAAGTCAGTTGTGTGTGTGTGTGTGTGTGTGCACGCATTTGATCGAGTAGAAGGAGCGAGACCCAACTCCATTTTTTTGCATACAAAATAAATTCACTTTTATTCTGAAGTAGAAAAAGACAACATTTGTACATTTTATAAAAAACAACATTGTGCAAACTGAAACCTTTTTCAGAGATAGTCACAGTGCCTTTGACAGTGCCCTTTCTAAGTGCTCCGCAGTTCACCGACAGCAGCATCGTATATAGTCCCACCAAACCATCCAAAGGCTTAAAATATAATATCTTATAATAGTATCATTGTATAGACCCACTTTCCCGTGCTCCTAAAGCATGTATGTTGGATCCAGATGAATTACGTTGGACCTCTGTGATTGCATCAGACTGGATGGTCTACACATGTTAGGTGAGGATGAGGCACATGTTAAGATGATACAGTACGTCAGATTTTATTCCAGCTGATTCCAGAATGGCTTGTCTTCTGGAACAGTACATTCTCATTGCTTCTTATCTGAAGTGCAAGTGATGATGATGTTCTCTATTGGTTTTTCACGTATATGGGGCAGTCTATGTAGCTGTGTGTGTGTGTGTGTGTGTGTGTGTGTGTGTGTGTGTGTGTGTGTGTGTGTGTGTGTGTGTGTGTGTGTGTGTGTGTGTGTGTGTGTGTGTGTGTGTGTGTGTGTGTGTGTGTGTGTGTGTGTGTGTGTGTGTGTGTGTGTGTGTGTGTGTGTATCTCCATCCTACACATCAACAGGCCTGTGTGTGTTGTGTCTGTGAGGACAGCAGGCGTGCAGCAGCACCAGTCGTATGTCTCTGTTCCTCAGGCTATACAGTAGAGGGTTGAGCAGAGAGTTCCCCGCCGCCGGCACTAGCGTAGCGTAGGTATACAGGGGCGAGCTAGATGCGTCACCCAGCAAACCGTAGAGGGCGAAGGGCGTCCAGCAGCTGACGAACACTCCGAGGACTAACAACAGCCGAGAGAGTCCCTTACCCCGGCCCCCGTGCTTGCTGGCATACGATTGGTCGTCAGGCAGGAAGTGCCTCTGCGTGGCGATGGCGTGGGCGTGCCTCCTTGCGACACGGCAGATCCCGGTGTACAGCTGCAGCGTGACCATGACGACCAGAAGGAAGCCGCCGCAGAGCAACGACAGGTATGTCCGGGTCAGGGGTCGCGCAACGGAACAGGTTGTGATGTCATTGAGGCAGTGCCACCCCAGCACCGGCCCCGAGCCGATCAGACATGACCCCAGCCAGACGAGGGCCAAAAGACCAGCAGCACAGCGGCGCGAGTGGCGGGAGCCGTAGGTGAGGGCGTGGCTTAGAGACAGGTAACGATCCAGGGCCACGCCCATCAGGCTGAGGAGGGAGGCCGTCAGGGATGTCGCCAGCAACCCTGACGTCATCAGCTCCGACCAATCAGTGGGCTCCACACAAAACAGGAAGAGGAAGTGGAGGATCAAGGCCACGCCCGCCAGCAGGTCGGCTAATGCCAGACTGGCGAGGAGTAGGAAGACAGGAGCGCGGAGAGAAGGCGTGGCCAAGATGGCAGCCACTACGATGGCATTTTCGGACACGATGAGAGTTCCCGATACGCACAGTGCCACCCCCCATAGGTTGAGAGGAGAGGCCTCAGGCATGGCCGTGGGATCTGATTGGTCCAGCAGGGAAAGATGTGAAGACATCCCTGAACCTGAAGACTCCTCGAACCACACGTCAGAGTCATTTTGGGTCATTATGGGTTAAACACACCACACCTGAGAGAGAGAGAGAGAGAGAGAGAGAGAGAGAGAGAGAGAGAGAGAGAGAGAGAGAGAGAGAGAGAGAGAGAGAGAGAGAGAGAGAGAGAGAGAGAGAGAGAGAGAGAGAGAGAGAGAGAGAGAGAGAGAGAGAGAGAGAGAGAGAGAGAGAGAGAGAGAGAGAGAGAGAGAGAGAGAGAGAGAGAGAGAGAGAGAGAGAGAGAGAGAGAGAGAGAGAGAGAGAGAGAGAGAGAGAGAGAGAGAGAGAGAGAGAGAGAGAGAGAGAGAGAGAGAGAGAGAGAGAGAGAGAGAGAGAGAGAGAGAGAGAGAGAGAGAGAGAGAGAGAGTACAGAAATGTTAATACACATTGTCACTGTACTAATAGTAGCAGCTCTTCCTCTCCTTCTGTCTTTCCTGTATGTGAGTAGTTGATAACCACAGCAGACAGCCACCCTGCACTGGGGCTGCATCTCAATAGTCTACAGTGGCTTCCTCTCCTGGATCTTTGGCCACTTCGGCCATCTGTCAAGAGGTCCGGGCCTTTATGACACAGGAGGAAGGGCACTTGAACTACTGGTCCAACTCAAACTGCTCTCTCAAAGGAGAGACTCAGCGTGCTCCTCACATTGCTCTGGGACCATTCTATTCCATTGCTATGGGACCATTCTATTCCATTGCTATGGGACCATTCCATTCCATTGCTATGGAACCATTCCATTCCATTGCTATGGGACCATTCCATTCCATTGCTCTGGGACCATTCCATTCCATTGCTATGGAACCATTCCATTCCATTGCTATGGGACCATTCCATTCCATTGCTCTGGGACCATTCCATTCCATTGCTATGGGACCATTCCATTCCATTTCTATGGAACCATTCCATTCCATTTCTATGGGACCATTCCATTCCATTTCTATGGAACCATTCCATTCCATTTCTATGGGACCATTCCATTCCATTTCTATGGAACCATTCCATTCCATTTCTATGGAACCATTCCATTCCATTTCTATGGGACCATTCCATTCCATTGCTCTGGGACCATTCCATTCCATTGCTATGGGACCATTCCATTCCATTGCTATGGAACCATTCCATTCCATTGCTCTGGGACCATTCCATTCCATTGCTATGGGACCATTCCATTCCATTTCTATGGAACCATTCCATTCCATTGCTATGGAACCATTCCATTCCATTTCTATGGAACCATTCCATTCCATTTATATGGAACCATTCCATTCCATTTCTATGGGACCATTCCATTCCATTTCTATGGAACCATTCCATTCCATTTCTATGGAACCATTCCATTCCATTTCTATGGGACCATTCCATTCCATTGCTATGGGACCATTCCATTCCATTGCTATGGAACCATTCCATTCCATTGCTATGGGACCATTCAATTCCATTGCTATGGGACCATTCCATTCCATTTCTATGGGACCATTCCATTCCATTTCTATGGAACCATTCCATTCCTTTGCCTGATCTCTCCTCTTCTCTCTGAAATGTTCACCCCCCCCTCATTGATTTACAAGGTATAGAAAGAAATGTAAGACATATGGTGAAAAATCCCTGTCTAGCCTACGTCCATCCAATGCTTTTAAATCCATGAGGGGGAGTGAAGGAGTGCACACTCCAGGGAGAAGGGGGAGAAGACTGCAGCCCTTCTCGTGTCTCCTCTCCACTCTTCTCCTATAGTGCAGTGGGGAGTGTTTTGTAACAGATTTCCAGCATCTTGGAACACCATGTCAATATGCTCTGGCTCTGATAAATCATTTGACGTTTACAAAATCTACACACTACATACCACATACAGACAGATAGACAGACAGACACTGAAAAATATCTTACCTTCTATTAATAAAAAAGACCTTGATCACAATTCTTCCAAAATCAGCTCTGTTCACAGAGCATTCAGGAGACAGTGATGCCGTGATGCTGTCCTTGTGTCTCGGTGTATCGGTATATCGATGGTCGGTTATATCTCAGAAATGGCTTGTCTGACTGTCCCCATCAGAGTAATAACATAGTCTCAGTTTCTCCGGGTTGGTGCGAACACCAGAATGACTGGATGGATCTAATGCGCGCAGGGTTCTTCACTAGGGAAGGTCTGACTGACGTCAGTGACTTCAGCCAATGAGGTGCTAGGAGAGACGGGGGTGTGATGGGGGACTCCTGTAGAGGAATTTCATTCAGAAACATGCGACAGCTTCCTGCCCCTCCCACTGCGGCTTGCCTCGTGTGCACCTTTCCCGTAAATAATCCCCGGAACACTCCTTCCTGACACATACACACACACACGCCACAGTAGAGATTCTGATCAATGTGAATTCATTAGGTTTGGAGAGAGGGCTGACGACTTGAGGAGCTGTCCAAGGTGCTGAAACGCAGCTATGTGCTAGAAATGGCTTTAATCAATTGGTTTGATTGCTTTTGTGTGGAATAAGAACACATTGGAGCTCATACGTGTCGTTTTCTATGCAGAATTGGAAAAGGGGGACAGTTGAAGTGTTTATGTCATTCAATAAGCAAAAGGTGCATGAATAGGATACATAGACCCTTCAGTCCCAAGCTGAGTCACTGGCTACATAGACCCTTCAGTCCCAAGGTGAGTCACTGGCTACATAGACCCTTCAGTCCCAAGCTGAGTCACTGGCTACATAGACCCTTCAGTCCCAAGCTGAGTCACTGGCTACATAGACCCTTCAGTCCCAAGCTAAGTCACTGGCTACATAGACCCTTCAGTCCCAAGGTGAGTCACTGGCTACATAGACCCTTCAGTCCCAAGGCGAGTCACTGGCTACATAGACCCTTCAGTCCCAAGCTGAGTCACTGGCTACATAGACCCTTCAGTCCCAAGCTGAGTCACTGGCTACATAGACCCTTCAGTCCCAAGCTGAGTCACTGGCTACATAGACCCTTCAGTCCCAAGGTGAGTCACTGGCTACATAGACCCTTCAGTCCCAAGCTGAGTCACTGGATACATAGACCCTTCAGTCCCAAGCTGAGTCACTGGCTACATAGACCCTTCAGTCCCAAGCTGAGTCACTGGCTACATAGACCCTTCAGTCCCAAGCTGAGTCACTGGCTACATAGACCCTTCAGTCCCAAGCTGAGTCACTGGATACATAGACCCTTCAGTCCCAAGCTGAGTCACTGGATACATAGACCCTTCAGTCCCAAGCTGAGTCACTGGATACATAGACCCTTCAGTCCCAAGGTGAGTCACTGGCTACATAGACCCTTCAGTCCCAAGCTGAGTCACTGGCTACATAGACCCTTCAGTCCCAAGCTGAGTCACTGGATACATAGACCCTTCAGTCCCAAGCTGAGTCACTGGATACATAGACCCTTCAGTCCCAAGCTGAGTCACTGGATACATAGACCCTTCAGTCCCAAGGTGAGTCACTGGATACATAGACCCTTCAGTCCCAAGCTGAGTCACTGGCTAAGCACCGTTTGTCTCGGATGAATCATGCATTATTATTTGATAGAAAAGTGAGTAGGCTAGCCCATATATATATCTATATAGTCCTACAATGTCCAGGGTTTTTGAAAGATATAAAATCAGTCATGTATAATGTATAATATTTATTATTATTATTAGAATAATAGGGTTATTATCTATTTTGAATCATGATCAGCTGATCGGTTAAGGATGTAGGATATCAGATGATAGATTATTGATCGGTTAAGGATGTAGGATATCAGATGATAGATTATTGATCGGTTAAGGATGTAGGATATCAGATGATAGATTATTGATCGACACATCGGTGAAACCCGGTCCTGGATGATATACAGGGCCTTCTGAAAGTATTCAGACCCCTTGACTTTTTTCCACATTTTGTTAAGTTAAAGCCTTATTCTAAAATGGATTAAATTACTTTTTCCCCCTGATCAATCTACACTCAATACCCCATAATGACAAATTTTAGCTAATGTATCATTTAAAAAAACTGAAATAGTATTCAAACCCTTTACTCAGTGCTATTGTTGAAGCATCTTTGGCAGCGATGTCATGTAATTGTCATATTTCAGTTTTTTTGCAAAAATGTCTATCAACCTGTTTTTGCTTTGTCATTATGGGGTATTGTGTGTAGATTGATGAGGATTATTATTTTAGAATAAGGCTGTAATGTAACACAATGTGGAAAAAGTCAAAGGGGTCTGAATAGTTTCCGAAGGCACTGTATCTAGTAGAGAGGATTCTCTGTTTCCCCGGGTAATAAAAAACAGCTTGCGTGGGCTGCAGTGGTTGCTGCAATGTATCTCCGTGGTTACGCACAGGCCACGGCACTACGCATAGAGGGGGACCTTCGTCCTGTTGTTGCCATAGAACCATATAAGGAAACTGACTTCCGGTTCTCTTTGGGAGAGAAAAGATCGATACCTCACAAAGCATTATGTCATTTACACATTACTGGGAACAACTGTTAGAGGGAGAAGAAGGAGAGAGAGAGAGCATTAGTTAAAGTTGGGAAATGCTGCCTCATTCATCTCCCTCTTTGTTTTTATTTATTCATTTGGACAAAACAATAATTGGACGAAGTGTTAAATCACAGTAGACCTAACCCGCTGAGCTAAAGCCAAGGCAACAACTAGGGGAGCTAACACAAGAATTCAGGTTTCGGGCAAGATTACCCTACACATCCAGTGAATGTGGTTCTCTGAACCACCCCTGTTACACTACCCCTGTTACACTACCCCTGTTACACTACCCCTGTTACACTACCCCTGTTACACTACCCCTGTTATACTACCCCTGTTACACCTGATGGGCTTGTAGACAGAAGAAGACTGAACTACCCCTGTTACACCTGATGGGCTTGTAGACAGAAGAAGACTGAACTACCCCTGTTACACCTGATGGGCTTGTAGACAGAAGAAGATAACTGTTGTTTTATACTGTATTTACCAGTAAAATACTGTAGAGAAGAGACGTATCTATTCATTACCGGCTGGCTGCCCTCAGGTGGCGTTTATGAGCTGTTAACGGGAAGCTCAAGCTCGTGGTGCCGTGACTGCGGATTTTCCTCGGTTATCTAACACACACACACACACACACACTGCCCTTCCTCTCAACACATACACACACACACTGTCCTTCCCCCGAACACACACACACACACACACTTTGACGCTGCAGCACAAATCCATGTGTGGTTTGTGTGAGAGGAGGGCGATGATGTAGAGCAGAAGCAGAGAGGAGGAGAGCAGGCTGGATAGTGTAGGGTGTGTATGTAGTAGAGAGGGTTTTATGAGGTGACGGTGACGTAAAGCGTTATTCATTGCTATGTGCGTATGTGTCAATCAGTATGTTCATTATACAGTTAGAAAAAGTTATGCAAAGACAGGAATTTACAGCACATACATATCTACAAATAAATATGCATTTGACAAAACATACTGTAGGTGTGTCCTGGTCTGTCTGTTCAGTATCTGTAGTATCTGTGTCTGAATGTTAATCAGCGTGTGTGTGTGTGTGTGTTTGTGCGTGCACATGCCTGTGTGTGTGTGCATGCGTATGTGTGTTTGTTTGTGTACCTTTGTGCATGCTTGAATGCATGTTTAAGTGTGTGTGTGTGTGTGTGTGTGTGTGTGTGTGTGTGTGTGTGTGTGTGTGTGTGTGTGTGTGTGTGTGTGTGTGTGTGTGTGTGTGTGTGTGTGTGTGTGTGTGTGTGTGTGTGTGTGTGTGTGCATGCATATGTGTGTTTGTTTGTGTACCTTTGTGCATGCTTGAATGCATGTTTAAGTGTGTGCATGTGTGTGTGTGTGTGTGTGTGTGTCAGAGTGCCAGTGCTCTGAGGTAAACAGGTGTCACTGTCTCAGTGGTGTGTGTTTCAAGTTGGGGGCAAAGCGGATGGCGGTTGCTAGGTAACCAGGTAGAATAGGGCTTGAATTACACCGGTGTCTCTCCCTGTTCCAAATGCAGGCAACTCTTTTCTCCGACCTCATCTACTCTTCCCTAAAGCTAGACACCCATCTCTTATTTTTTGGTGGAGTTTGAGGCCTCTGCGAGGAGAAGCAATATACAACCAACTGAAAAGTACTGCATCTCACATTTGGAACCTTTTGGAACTGTCTAGAACCTTCCAGAACCTTTTAGAACGTTAGAATTGTCTGATCCCTGTTGACGTCTACTAGGAGCCACCTGAGGAACTGAAGCAACTTTTTCGCTTTTCTCTGACTAGTCTGTGGTCTCTACTGGTCTGTACTAGTCTGAACTGGTTTTTGTGGTTTGTACTGGTCTGTAGTGGTCAAGATGCGACGGTTAGAGCTAAAGGCCCTCTGTGCAGCGTTGCTGATCTTTGCAGTGGTGAGCGCCACTTCCTGTCAGTCGGACTCTTCAGGTAGGCGTGCAAATATGTTTGTGGTCTGTCACCCTATGGACTTTCTGACACTCAACTTGGACCCCTCTCTTCTTTTTGGCCACAATTCCTTTTATAGTTGTGTTTCCTCCTTTTCTTGACTCCTTCCCTTGCCTCCTTCCCTTGCCTCCTCATTCATCTGAAATGACATTAAATGTGTAAGAAAATGTAAAATTGGTAGTTTAGTCGACAATGCTTATACCTGAGGGACTGTAGCCCCAAAAATGCCTAGAGATTAGCTCAGTGGTCTAACATATTTGTTCTACATTTTGATTTGGCTTTTATCTGTGTCCCATCTAATATTGGTTGTGTTTGTTGGATGATTACAAAAAATTGGGCCTAAAGGTTTTTTTGTGACAAAAGTTCAAGTAATCTTCAATGATGCTCCTGGGCATGATGTTTGATCTTGAAAGCAGAGGTCATCCCTGAGAGGGTGTGTGTTAGTCTACCGTGGCTGATTGATTGACAATTGTCTCCTCCAATAGACTGCTCCCAGGCTGAGTCATGTGACCTGTGTGTTGGAGACTCCACCCTCAACTTGACTGGCTGTGTCTGGAGTGTCTGCGTGAACGGTGAGAAATAACAGATGAAATAAGAGAGGAAGTCTTAGCTTCTATTCTAAGGGTTTTAGTGAAAATAACAGTGAAAATAACAGTGAAAATAACAGTGAAAATAACAGTGAAAATAACAGTGAAAATAACAGTGAAAAGGGGGACAGACAGACAAAATATCTTGTAAAAATGTATGGCAGTTTTAGAAGAGTTATATCTGTTAGTATTTTCTCCCTCACTCTTTC